>NC_057806.1:378961092-379248792 GCF_018294505.1 Triticum aestivum | reverse complement strand
GCCCAGCTCCCTCCCGCTCCGCCGCGCAGCCGCGCAGCTCCGCCGCCGCCGTGCATCACCGGCGCTCCACTGCCTTTTGCCTTCCGCCGCTGCTAGCTGCTCCTCCGCCCGGATCTGAGCGGCGCCGCCGCCGTGGTTCGCCGGGTACGCCCCCGGTGCTACTCCGACGAACCTCTCCTCTCTGTCCTCCTCTTCCCGACCGGCCACCGCGACGTCAACTCCGGCCGCGTTCCCATCTCCGGCGAACAGGAAGGCCGACGAACCTCGGTTCGCACGCCCAGATCCAGATCCGGTCAAACGAGGTTGACCTAATTTTTTCCTCCAAGTCATTTTATCCCAGTAATTTTTATGCATTTTCATCGCATCATAACTCCTTCATCGTAGCTCCGATTCGTGCGTGTAGCATATTAAAATGTTCATCTCGACGAGTACACCATTTCATCCCATTGCATCGTTTTCATTTGAGCTCATCTTGATGCTCGAAATGCTATTGGAAGAGGGCTACGTGATGAATTTGTCAGATCTGTTTCAGCAAATGGAATTTTGTCATTTTTGCCATGATTAATGTGTGCATGCTATGACCCTGAGCTCTATATGTGTTTTGTAATATGCCATGCCATCTTTATAAGGGTGTATGCCATGTTTTTTGTGATCTATGTGGTGACTAGCACAAGCATGCAAAGTAGCGTAATCGGTAATGCTGATTTCAGGGACTTAGAATTTCTCTAAGTCCTTGTCCTGTTTTTATTGTTATGCCATATGTTCATGTTGTTTCCTAGTGATCCGTGCCTCTTTTGAGGATGATCAGTAAGGATGTTTTGTTAATATTGTGGTGCTCTATCCATCCATGTCTTTGTTTGCAATTATGGAGCACCCTAGCTTGAGTCAATCGAGCTCTACTTTTGCTATAAAATGTTCCTGGCAGATTGTTAACTTGTTTAGCGATTTTAGCGATTTTGTTCCATGCATGCTATGTTGTTGTTCTTGCCCTGTCTAGCTTCTACGCCATGTCTTCTTGATGGGTGTATGCTTAGTTTGTCATGCCATGCTCTGTAGTGAGTGCATCGAGCTCGTAAACATGCCTACTCATTAATTGATTTGCATGCTTCAGTTTTTCACTAAGTCTGAATCTGTTTATGTTTTTGCCATGTTCACATGCTTGCAATTGTATTCTGTGATCGCTTTTGGCTCAAGGTCACTAAGGGACTTTTGTTAAGTGCTTTGAGTAGATTCATGCCAAGCCTTGCCTTGCCATGATATGTTCCTGTAGCATGTAGTTTTCATGCTCTAAAGTGTGCCTCCTGATGATAAATTCCAGACTTGTGTTAATTTCACAAAGTCTGTAACCTGTTATCATTTGCTCTTTTGCCATGCTTGTTTGAACCTGTTAATGAGTAAATTAGCCGTAGCTCAGTGTCCATCTTTTGTCAAGCTTCATGAGTGGATCCCTGCCATGTATTTTGTTGCTATGTTTGAGTGATGTAGCATATTTATCTTGAGGCATTTAGATGGTCACTTGCTGTTTATCGCAGACCGGTGCCATATTTGTTTTGCTTGCCATTTCCAAACCGTGCATCCGATTCCGGTGATCTTTATATCGATTTCAATCGAAATCACCTCATCTTTCCAGTGGCACTCTTGGTTTTCCAAGTTGAGGCCAGGTTCTATCATTCATGTCCAAATCATGCATGTGCACTGCATACCGCATCCCGCATATCATACCATGTTCATGTGTTGGTTGTTTACTATGTTGTGTGCTTCTTTCCGGTGTTGCTTATTCGGGTTGGTTCCGGTAATGTCGTGATTGTGAGGACCCGTTCGACTACGTCCGTTTGTCTTCTTCATGGACTCGTTCTTCTTCCTTGCGGGATCTCAGGCAAGATGACCATACCCTCGAAATCACTTCTATCTTTGCTTGCTAGTTGATTGCTCTTTATCTATGCCTATGCTGCGATACCTACCACTTGCTTATCATGCCTCCCATATTGTTGAACCAAGCCTCTAACCCACCTTGTCCTAGCAAGCCGTTGTTTGGCTATGTTACCGCTTTGCTCAGCCCCTCTTATAGCGTTGTTAGTTGCAGGTGAAGATTGGAGCTTGTTCCATGTTTGGAACATGGATATTTTGTTGGGATATCACAATATCTCTTATTTAATTAATGCATCTATATACTTGGTAAAGGGTGGAAGGCTCGGCCTTATGCATGCTATTTTGTTCCACTCTTGCCGCCCTAGTTTCTGTCATATCGGTGTTATGTTCCCGGATTTTGCGTTCCTTACGCGGTTGGGTTATAATGGGAACTCCTTGACAGTTCGCCTTGAATAAAACTCCTCCAGCAAGGCCCAACCTTGGTTTTACCATTTGCCCCTAGCCTTTTCTTTCCCTTGGGTCGGCCAGCCCAAGGGTCATCTTTATTTTAACCCCCCCGGGCCAGTGCTCCTCTGAGTGTTGGTCCAACCCAGAGCACCGTGCGGGGCCGTCCCTTGGCAACTTGGGTTACGTTGGCTCCCGTACGCTTAGATTATCCGGTGTGCCCTGAGAACGAGATATGTGCAGCTCCTATCGGGATTTGTCGGCACAGCGGGTGGCTTGCTAGACTTGTTTTACCATTGTCGAGGATGTCTTGTAACCTGGATGTCGAGCCTGATCGGGTTGTCTTGGGAGAAGGAATATCATTCATTGACCATGAGAGCTTGTGATGGGCTAAGTTGGGACACCCCTGTAGGGTTATGAACTTTTGAAAGCCGTGCCCGCGGTTATGGGCAGATGGGAATTTGTTAATGTCCGGTTGTAGAAAACTTGAAGTTGATCTTAATTAAAATACATCAACCGCGTGTGTAACCGTGATGGTCTCTTCTCGCCGGAGTCCGGGAAGTGAACACGGTGTTGGAGTAATGCTTGACGTAGGTTGTGCTAGGATCACTTCTTGATCATAGTTTCTCGAACGTGCTTTGCCTTCTCTTCTCGCTCTCATTTGTGTATGTTAGCCACCATATATGCTAGTCGCTTGCTGCAGCTCCACCTCGTACCTTTTACCCTTCCTATGAGCTTAAATAGTCTTGATCGCGAGGGTGTGAGATTGCTGAGTCCCCGTGACTCACAGATACTTCCAAAACCAGTTTTGCAGGTGCCGATGTTATCGAGCAGGTGACGCAACCAAGCTCAAGGAGGAGCTCGATGAAGATCTTGTCCTTTGTGTTGTTTCGTTCTAGTTGATCAGTAGTGGAGCCCAGTCGGGACGATCGGGGATCTGTGTAGCTTTTGGGATAGTCTTCTTTTATTTTGGGTTCCGTAGTCGGACCTTGATTTTATCTGGATGCTGTAATGCTTTATTCATGTAATTGTGTGAAGTGGCAAGTGTAAGCCAACTATGTATCTCTGTCCCTTATGTATTACATGGGTTGTGTGAAGATTACCTCACTTGCGACATTGCTTTCAATGCGGTTATGCCTCTAAGTCGTGCTTCAACACGTGGGAGATATAGCCGCATCAAGGGCGTTACACCCAGAAGCGACCTCGCCGTTGTTGGAGTCTCCTGGCTCGGGATCGCCTGCTCCTACTCCATCTCCGGTTTCGCCACAACCTGTGGTTGCTCCTCGACGTGTGCACACACGTAGCCAGAGTGGTGTTTTTCAACCAAAGCAACGAACAGATGGTACCGTTGCATGGCTAGCTGCCTGTATGGTGCACAAAATTTCTGATCCGACGTCTGAGCCGACACATTTTCAAACAGCAATGGGAATACCTCACTAGAGAGCTGCCATGGAACAAGAATCTTTTGCACTGCAGCAAAATAAGACTTGGACACTTGTGCCTCCTATCTCAGGAGTAAATGTGATTCACTCTAAATGGGGTTTTAAGGTCAAGAAGCATGCTGATGGATCGGTTGAACGCTTTAAGGCTCGTCTGGTTGCCAAAGGTTTTAAGCAACGCTATGGTCTTGATTATGAAGACACTTTCAGTCCTATTATCAAGCCTACCACCATACGTCTTCTTCTTTCATTGGCAGTTACTCGTGGTTGGTCTCTTCGTCAGTTGAATGTTCAGAATGCATTTCTTCATGGTGTATTAGAGGAAGAGATTTACATGCGGCAACCCCCTGGGTTTATTGATATTGATAGGCCTCATCATCTTTGTCGGTTGGTCAAGGCAATTTATGGTCTCAAACAGACTCCCCGTGCCTGGCATGCTCGTCTTGGATCTGCTCTTCGGTCACATGGTTTTGTTCCATCTACTGCAGACACGTCTTTGTTTCTTCTCCAGCGCCCTGAGGTCACTATGTATCTATTGGTTTATGTCGATGATATTATTCTCATCGGTTCTTCGTCTGTTGCTGCCGACCGACTGATAGTAAATCTTCGACATGACTTTGCTGTGAAGGATCTTGGTCCGCTTCACTATTTTTTGGGTCTGGAGGTTACACATACTGCTGATGGTCTCTCTCTCTCACTCAGAAAAATATTCCCTGGATCTCCTTCGACGTGCTGGGATGTTAAAGTGTAAGCCTGTCTCTACACCCATGTCTGTGACTGAAAAGCTTTCTGCTGATGCTGGTGTGCTCCTTGGTGCCGATGACGCTACTGAGTATCGCAGTATTGTTGGTGGATTGCAATACCTCACCATCACTCGACCAAGTATTTCCTTTGCAGTTAACCTTGTCTGCCAATATCTTCATTCACCTCGTGATACCCACTGGTCTGCAGTTAAACGCATACTGCGTTATGTTCGTCTTACTGCATCATTTGGTCTTCATCTTCGGCCTGCATCTTCTATGCTATTGTCTGCTTTCTCTGATGCAGACTGGGCAGGAAGCCCTGATGATAGGCGATCCACGGGGGGATATGCTGTGTTTTTTGGTTCGAATTTGATCGCCTGGAATGCTCAGAAGCAACCCACTGTCTCTCGGAGTAGTACATAAGCTGAGTACAAGGCTGTAGCTAATGCTACTGCCGAACTTACTTGGGTACAATCCTTGCTACGAGAGTTGGGTGTTCCTCAAAACATGCATCCGGTTCTCTGGTGTGACAATATTGGAGCCACATATCTCTCATCTGATCCTGTCTTCCATGCACGGACGAAGCATATTGAAGTTGATTTCCATTTTATGAGGGAGCGTGTTGCACAGAAGCTATTACAAATCAAGTTCATCTCTTCTAAGGATCAACTTGCTGACGTCTTTATCAAGCCACTGCCACTTCCCCTGTTTGAAGTCTGTCGGTGCAATCTCAACCTTCTTGACACCGGTTAAGATTGAGGGAGGGTGTTAGATTTCGTATTGTATACAACTAGGATTAGACTTTCCTTACATATCCTGTAATTGTAACAGCCCCTTGATATATATAAACAGACCGGCCGCACCCTCATGTGCGTGCGATTCCTCAACCCCTCAAACCTGAACGTATTACACTGCCGAAGCACCGCCACCTCCAGGATTCCCTCTGCCTCACTCCTCGCTGCCCACACAACCAAGGAGAAGCAGCACCGCCACCGCAACGTTGCTCGTCGCAGAGCCGACCGCACGGACCGCCACCCGGCGTCCAACAATTGTGTTAGATACATCTATGTCTAAACTCGCAAAAAAAGATACATCTATGTCTAGACAAATCGTCAAGTAATTTAAGACCGAGACTGTATTAGTTAAATCAGCGACACTTATTTTGAGACAGAGAAGTAGGATCTGGAACCACATTCAGTTCACATGGATGGTATTATATTCAACTCGAGTGCCACCTTTTTTTGATTTCGAGGGAATCTGGAGGGATTTCTCCCTACTGTGTTTTTATAATTTTTGGTAAAAGAGCACCTTTTTTTTTGAGCCGAAGAACACATTTAGTCTGCCCAACTCGCCAAGCCAAGCGCTTGGGAGTTTTGTACTTTGAGTGACGAGAGAATGTGATGCTGCCTTCGTATTATTATCTTGCATTAATCTTTGATTTTGGCATCCATATATAGCGACGGGACCAGAGAGAGGGAGAGAGCAATTACCATCATCATATACTGTACGTACATACGGGGAGGACATATAGATGGGGAACACATCTGGCAGGCTCTCTTGCATTGGCGTGTCCTGCGATTTTCGGCTCAGCTGCTGCGGCAAGAAGCTTCCTCGCCGTTCTCGGGTGCCGGAGCCGGCGCCGGCGCCGGCTGGCAGCTATCCACCGCCGCCACCGCCGCCGCCTGCTCCTGTCCCTCCTTCTCACGCTGCTCCATGTCCAGGGTATGCCAACGTACAGGACCAGGGCAAGTAGCCACAGGAAGATGCGCAGATCGCGTCGCGGTGGGATACAAGACTGTGTGGCTTTTGTTGTTTGTGTGGCATACGCTTTTCCGGTGTGAAGTTGTTTCTCTTGCTTGTTTGTAATGTACTCGGATCAGTTCATCAGGTAATGCCCGTACAGTTGATAAATAATTGCAAGTGTCATCGGCAATGGATTTTTTACTCTATACTTGGAGAGTAGCACGCCTGATATATCTAAATATGATTATATATATTTGGCTCGTGTGTGTGTGTGTGTGTGTGTGTGTGTGTGTGTGTTTTGCCGTGCCAGATAATCTTGTTCTAGAATTCTATGCAGGCGGTCATCTGTATGATAGGGTACGTATTTTGTATTGAAATTGATACACACATAAGTTGGAAAATCAACACGCCCCGCAGCGCCCTCCCGCTAGGGCGGCTCGGGTGGAAACCCTAGCCCCCGCCGCCGGGCACGTCCATCCTCCCCTTCCCCTCTGCTGCCGCTAGAGGAGGTCGCTGGGCGAAGCCCCAGGCGGCTGATGGCGGCGGCGGAGGCTCTCTTCTCTTCCCTCCCGCGCCAGATCGGTGAGGCGGGTCACCCATGGCGCCGGGGCGCTTTCCCCCCGATCTGCGTCATGACGGCACGTCATCTTAGGCGACGACGCAAGGCGGCGGCGTGGTGCTGGGCGGGGGCGGCGAAGCTGCTGGACTCCGAAGAAGATCTGGTGGCGCCAGCCGTTCGATGGGCTAGCGGGGTCTTGGCGGCCTTAGTCGCGGTGGCCGGCGGCTCGGCCTATCGGCGGCAGCGGCCCTGGAAGGTGGCGGCGGGTGAAGCTCGGGCTTCCCGCGGCGGCATGGCGTGGTGTTGTCCCTATCCAAGGCGGATCTGCATCGCCGAACTCGTGGTTTTGTCGCGGATTGGTTCAGATAAGAGACGGCGATGAGCATGCAGGATCCATCTCGGTGGCTCTCGCGGTTTGGCGAGGTGGGGTGGGAGCCCTCCTCCCAGGATCCAGTGGTGGCGCATTCAGGCAGTGGCCGGTGCGCCAGGGCTCCTACGGTGGTACTGCTGTCGCGGTTGGTCGCCGGATCTATGCGGCTAGAACTGGGGCTTTGAAGGCGGTCGAGACAGTGCACGGGTTGTCGGGTGGATTTCTTGGGACAGATCCGGGTGAAAACTTGGTCTTCGGTCATTGGCCGGAGCCGGTGATGACGATGTCCTTACCATCGTTTCCTTCATGAAGGCATCATCGAGGTGAAGCTCCCAACCCCACCCAATACCTCCGGGGGAAACCCTAGATCAACTGATCGTATGACGGCGGCATTCATGTGTCGTTACCCCCTTGGGGGCGACATTCTTGGAGTTGCACTCGGGCTCGAGGGACCAGCGGATGGCTTCTTCGGTGGAGCGGTGTTTATTTCTACATATTCATGACGGCGGTTCTCGGCAGCATGGAGCAGTGGAGGCTTGGCGTGAGATGTGTGGCGATGGACACGCGCAGGAGGTCGACATTGTCTGGCGTCGTGGTGGCTGATACGTCTCCATCGTATCTACTTTTTCAAACACTTTTGACCTTGTTTTGGACTCTAACTTGCATGATTTGAATGGAACTAACCCGGACTAACGCTGTTTTCAGCAGAATTGCCATGGTGTTATTTTTGTGCAGAAATAAAAGTTTTCGGAATGACCTGAAACTTCACGGAGAATATTTTTGGAATATATAAAAATACTGGCGAAAGAATCAATGTCAGGGGGCCCACACCCTGTCCACAAGGGTGGGGGGCGCGCCCACCCCCTGGGGTGCGCCCCTACCTCGTGGGCCCCCTGATGCTTCACCGACCTCGACTCCAACACTATATATCCACGTTCAGGGAGAAAAAAATCAGAGAGAATGATTCATTGCGTTTTACGATACGGAGCCGCCGCCAAGCCCTAATCTCTGTTGGGAGGGCTGATCTGGAGTCCGTTCGGCGCTCCGGAGAGGGGAATCCGTCGCCATCATCATCATCAACCGTCCTCCATCAGCAATTTCATGATGCTCACCGCCGTGCGTGAGTAATTCCATCGTAGGCTTGCTGGACGGTGATGGGTTGGATGAGATTTATCATGTAATCGAGTTAGTTTCGTTAGGGTTTGATCCCTAATATCCATTATGTTCTGAGATTGATGTTGCTATGACTTTGCAATGCTTAATGCTTGTCACTAGGGCCCGAGTGCCATGATTTCAGGTCTGAACCTATTATGTTTTCATGAATATATGTGAGTTCTTGATGCTATCTTGCAAGTCTATAGTCACCTATTATGTGTTATTATCCGTTAACCCCGAAGTGACAATAATCGGGATACTTACCGGTGATGACCGTAGTTTGAGGAGTTCATGTATTCACTAAGTGTTAATGCTTTGGTCCGGTACTCTATTAAAAGGAGGCCTTAATATCCCTTAGTTTCCAATAGGACCCCGCTGCCACGGGAGGGTAGGACAAAAGATGTCATGCAAGTTCTTTTCCATAAGCACGTATGACTATATTTGGAATACATGCCTACATTACATTGATGAACTGGAGCTAGTTCTATGTGACCCTATGTTATAACTGTTGCATGAGGAATCGCATCCGACATAATTATCCATCACTGATCTAATGCCTATGATCTTTTCACATATTGATCTTTGCTTAGTTACTTTACCGTTGCCACTGTTACAATTACTACAAAACTGCTACTGTTACCTTTGCCACCATTACCGTTACTTCCATACTACTTTGCTACTAAATACTTTGCTGCAGATATTAAGTTTTCCAGGTGTGGTTGAATTGACAACTCAGCTGCTAATACTTGAGAATATTCTTTGGCTCCCCTTCTGTCGAATCAATAAATTTGGGTTGAATACTCTACCCTCGAAAACTGGTGCGATCCCCTATACTTGTAGGTTATCAAGATTATTTTCTGGCGCCGTTGCGGGGGATTATAGCTCTATTCTTTGAGTCATTAGGGATTTATATCTGTTGATTACTATGAAGAACTTGAAAGATAAAAGAACCAAAAATTTTCCCTCAACTACGAGGGGAGGTAAGGAACTGCCATCTAGCTCCGCACTTGATTCACCTTTTGTTTTGAGTAAACTTGTGACACCTACTCCTGCTATTCATTCTGATATGTCGCATGTTATTGATGATGCACTTCTGCTTTGCACGATACTTATAATGAAACTACTTCTATGCTTGATAATACTATGCCACTAGATGAATTTCTTGATGAACAACTTGCTAGGGTTAGAGAGAATGAAATTATTGAAACTGATAATATTGATTAAAGTGATGATGAAGATTCTCCCCTAGATATGAATTTCCTGTTGTGCCTAAAGGTTATGTTATAAATGAAGAAACTGCTAGAGACTTCTTAGCTTGCAATGATAGATATGATCTTAAGAAACTGTTAGCTAAGCTGAAAGAAAAGTCTTTGAATGGTAGAATGAAATATGACCATGCTTTTGCTACTTCACCTATCTGTATTTCTGATAAGGATTATGATTTCTCTGTCGATCCCGAGTTAATTACTTTGGTTGAATCTGATCCTTTTTATGGCTATGAATCTGAAACTATTGTGGCACATCTTACTAAATTAAATGATATAGCCACCCTATTCACTAATGATGAGAAAACTCGCTACCATTATATCCTTAAGTTATTTCCATTCTCATTAAAGGGTGATGCTAAAACATTGATTAATTATCTTGATCCTGGTTGTGTGCGTAGTCCCCAGGATATGATTTATTACTTCTCTGCTAAATATTTCCCCGCTCATAAGAAACAAGCTGCCTTAAGAGAAAGAGAGAATTCCTTATTTAGCCCTTTCTTAAAATTTGGTTCCTTTTTTGGCCTAAAAAACTTCTTTTTTCTCTTTTTGACACTTAAACTTCATTTTGTTTCCTACGTGACACTTCCATCGATTTTTCCATCCAACGGTGTTAACTATGATGTACAAAGACAATTTTGCCCTTGGTGGTAATATATGTCACCAAGAAATAAAGGGAAGAGAAGGAGCGTGAATATGAATGTATGAAAGTGTTGTGCGTTGGAGATTCCATGTTCAAATATTCATATGCACCAGCGCCCGACCAGTCGCGTTGCACAGCTCGATCCGCGATCGCAAGAGCACGGCAGTCAGTTGCTCACGCACGAGTACGTACAAAGCTAGCACAAGAACCATGCAAGCTAGCAACTTGATTGATTTTGCCTGAACACTGAACGCACGCCGGCACCTCACATGCGTACGCGTACCAGTAAAAGCTAGCACTTAATCGATCGGATCAATTCGATCTCGGTGGAATACTCTCGTGACTATCCTATTGATTTGTGTATATACATGTTAGTGAGGAGACATTATTTTGGAACGATTCGATGGAGACATTTTACTCGATGGAGGCATGAGCTTGTGCAGCAAACTGAGGCGCGAACACAGCTCAGGGACATCACCCGTCGAGGTTAAACTTAACTATCACCCGCAAGATTAATCTGCACAAATTTATACACTACAGTCTACAGTAGAAGCTGAATGGGTAGTTATTATTCCACTCATCATATTATTATTAGTCCCCTGCATTTTTAATGATTAGTCATATAGTACTATTTTTTATTTATCTAACCACGACAAAATATATCACATTACCTCTTTGTTTGCATGTGAATAATCTGGTCATATACTACATTAGGGGTAAAAATGTCTTTTCATGTCAGACTTAACACCGTTACTAGTCAAATCTGACGGAAGTGTCACATAGGGAACAAAATAAAATTTAAGTGTCAAAAAGGGAAGAAAAATGTTTTTTGGGCCAAAAAGGGAAGCAAATTTTAAGAAAGAGCCAAATAAGGAATTCTCTCTAAGAGAAATATATAATTTTGTGCAAATTGAAGAAGAGAGTCTCCCACAAGCTTGGGGGAGACTTCTCTGATTACTTAATGCTTTGCCTGATCATCCTCTCAAGAAAAATGAAATACTTGATATCTTTTATAATGGACTAACCAATGCTTCTAGAGACCAACTGGATAGTTGTGCTGGTTGTGTTTTCAGGGAAAGAACTGTTGATCAAGCTGAATTGCTATTGAATAATATGTTGAGTAATAAAAATGATTGGGCACTTCCTGAACCAACTCCTAAGCCAACTCCGAAGAAAAGGGTATTCTATTTCTCAGTCCTGAAGATATGCAAGAGGTAAAGAAATCTATGAAAGAAAAAGGTATTAAAGCTGAAGATGTAAAGAATTTACCACCTATTTGAAGGAAATATGCCCTAGAGGCAATAATAAAGTTGTTATTTATATTTCCTTATATCATGATAAATGTTTGTTATTCAGGCTAGAATTGTATTAACCGGAAACTTGGTACATGTGTGAATACATAGACAAACAGAGTGCCACTAGTTTGCCTCTACTTGACTAGCTCGTTGAATCAATGACGGTTATGTTTCCTAACCATAGACATGAGTTGTCATTTGATTAACGGGATCACATCATTAGAGAATGATGTGATTGACTTGACCCATCTGTTAGCTTAGCACGATGATCGTTTAGTTTGTTGCTATTACTTTCTTCATGACTTATACATGTTCCTATGACTATGAGATTATGCAACTCCCGAGTACCGGAGGAACACTTTGTGTGCTACCAAACGTCACAACGTAACTGGGTGATTATAAAGGTGCTCTACAGGTGTCTCCGATGGTACTTGTTGAGTTGGCATAGATCAAGATTAGGATTTGTCACTCCAATTGTCGGAGAGGTATCTCTAGGCCCTCTCGGTAATGCACATCACTATGCCTTGCAAGCATTGTGACTAATGAGTTAGTTACGGGGTGATGCATTACGGAACGAGTAAAGAGACTTGCCGGTAATGAAGTTGAACTAGGTATAAGGATACCGACGATTGAATCTAGGGCAAGTAACATACCGATGACAAAGGGAACAACGTATGTTGTTATGCGGTTTGACCGGTAAAGATCTTTGTAGAATATGTAGGAACCAATGTGAGCATCCAGGTTCCGCTATTGGTTATTGTCCGGAGACGAGTCTCGGTCATGTCTAGATAGATCTCGAACCCGTAGGGTCCGCACGCTTAAAGTTCGGTGACGATCGGTATTATGAGTTTATGTGTTTTGATGTACCGAAGGTAGTTCGGAGTCTCGGATGTGATAACGGACATGACGAGGAGTCTCTAAACGGTCGAGACGTAAAGATTGATATATTGGACGGCTATGTTCGGACACCGGAAGTGTTCCAGATGGTTTCGGAGAAAACCGGAGTGCCGCAGGAGTTACCGAAACCCCCCGAGGAAGTATTGGGTCTTAGTGGGCCCGAGGGGAGAGAGAGGGCAGCAGCCCAGGAGGTGGTGCGCCCCCTCCCATGAGGAGTCCAAATCGGACTAGGGGAGGGGGGCGCGGTCCCTCTTTCTCTCTCCCTCTCCCTCTCTTTCCTTCTCCCTTCCCCCTTCCTAGTAGGACTAGGAAAGGATGAATCCTAATCCTACTAGGAGGAGGATTCCTCCTCTCCTTGGGGCGCACCAAGGCCGGCCGGCCTCCCCCTTGCTCCTTTATATACGGGGGCGGGGGGGCACCTAAAGAGACAAGTTGATTGTTCCAAGCCGTGTGCGGTGCCCCCCTCCATCATAATCCACCTCGATCATATAGTAGAAGTGCTTAGGCGAAGCCCTGCGTCGGTAGCAACATCATCACCATCATCACGCCGTCGTGATGACGGAACTCTCCCACAAAGATATGTTGGATCGGAGTTCATGGGACGTCATCGAGCTGAACGTGTGCTGAACTCGGAGGTGCCATGTGTTCGGTACTTGGATCGGTCGGATCGTGAAGATGTATGACTACATCAACCGCGTTCTCATAACACTTCCGCTTACAGTCTACGAGGTTACGTGGACGATACTCTCCCCTCTCGTTGCTATGCATCACCATGATCTTGCGTGTGCGTAGGATTTTTTGAAATTACTATGTTCCCCAACACTATTGAAGAAATACATGGTCTTGATAACCCGACACAGGTAGTAAAGGTAAATTCTCTCTATAGATTTGATGAAGATGGTATCCCTCGTTATAAGTCTGCTAGCCAATGCTTAGATTAGTTTGATAATTTCATTGTTAAACAAGAAAACTTCAATGCTTATATTAGTAGACAATTGAAACGCAATGCTTATATGAACACTTGAGTGATTATATGTCTAGAGTTAAAGGTAAACTTAAACTTATTAGTAAACATGCTTCTATGGTTACCACTCAAGTAGAACAAGTACTTAAAGCTCATAATGATTTGCTCAATGAATTAAATAATAAGAAAAATGATAATGCTGTTAGAGTTGTGACTAGAGGGGGTAAAATGACTCAGGAACCTTTGTATCCTGAAGGCCACCCTAAGAGAATTGAGCAAGATTCTCAAAGAACTAATGTCGATGAACCTAGTCCTTCTAAGAAGAAGAAAAAGAAAAATGATAGGACTTTGCATGCTTCTAGTGAACCTGTTGCTGACACAACTGAGAATCCCAATGATATTTATATTTCTGATGCTGAAACACAATCTCGTAATGAACATGAGCCTAGTGATAATGTTAATAATGATTTTCATGTTGATGCTAAACCTAAAAATGACAATGATGTAGAGATTGAACCTGCTGTTGATCTTGATAACCCACAATCAAAGAATCAATGTTATGATAAGAGAGACTTCGTTGCTAGGAAGCACGGTAAAGAAAGACAACCATGGGTTCAGAAACCCATGCCTTTTCCTCCAAAACCATCCAAAAAAGGATGATGAGGATTTTGAGCGCTTTGCTGAAATGATTAGACCTATCTTTTTGCGTATGCGTTTGACTGATATGCTTAAAATGAATCCTTGTGCTAAGTATATGAAAGATATTGTTACAAATAAAAGAAAGATACCAGAAGCTGAAATTTCCACCATGCTTGCTAATTATACTTTTAAAGGTGGAATACCAAAGAAACTAGGAGATCCCGGAGTACCAACTACACCATGCTCCATTAAAGGAAACTATGTTAAAACTGCTTTATGTGATCTTGGAGCCAGTGTTAGTGTTATGCCTCTCTCTCTTTATATAGTAGACTTGAATTGAATAAGTTGACACCTACTGAAATATCTTTGCAAATGGCCGATAAATCAACCGCTATACCTGTCGGTATTTGTGAGGATGTGCCTGTTGTGGTTGCAAACGTTACTATTTTAACAGACTTTGTTATTCTTGATATTCCTGAGGACGATAATATGTCGATTATCCTTGGTAGACCCTTTGTAAATACTGCAGGGCTGTTATTGATTGCAACAAAGGCAATGTCACTTTTCAAGTTAATGGTAATGAGCGTACGGTACACTTTCCGAGGAAACAACCTCAAGTCCACAGTATCAACTCTATTGGGAAAATTCCAACAATTACTATTGGAGGTTTTGAATTTCCTCTTCCTACTGTCAAGAAGAAATATGATATTCTTATTGTTGGGGATGTGCATATCCCCGTTGAGGTAACCTAGTTTTATTCAAAAATTCTCCTGTTTCATGTTATTCGGAAAGAGTTTGTTAACAAGACTTGATCAACCTTGTTAGTGGATTCCTTTTGATGAGCATGAGATGGATGAAGTTAGAAAGCACAACTTTCTGTACCCTCATTTTACTTTCTGTTATTTAGATTTAATAAAGCAAAAATAGTATTTTCCGTCTGTTTTCTGAATTATCCTTGCAATAAAAAATACCCTAAATTAAAAGTTCTCCAAATGCCTTGAAATTTTTATATATTTTTTTCTAGAATATTTAATAATTATTGGCACTAAGAACACCCCAGAAGGGGCAACCACCTGGCCACAAGGGTGCAGGGCGCGCCCCCTACCTCGTGGACCCCATGTGGGCCCCCTCCACTTATTCTTGCACCCACACACTTTGTCTTTCTCCAGAAAAAAATCATCCATTAGCTCAAACCCGAGTTCTAGCTCATCTTGCTGCCATTTTTGATCTCCTAGCTCAAAGCCCCATTCACAAAACTGCTTTGAGGGATTGTTCTTCGGTATGTGAATCCTTCAATTGTCCAATTAGTTTTTGTTCCAGTGCTTTATTTATTGCAAATTTTTGCTGCTTAGGTGACCCTGTTCTTGAGCTTGCATGTCAAATTTATGTGGTCAAAAATAGTTTTAATGCATGATATGGCCTCTAGGCACTTGTAGGAGTAGTTGCTATCAATTTTATTGAGTTTGGTTCACTTTTATTTCGAGTTACTAAAAATTTCAAAAAAATTCAGAGAAAGAAAATGATGAAAAGATTGTTGAGGGGTTTTTCGAGCCGAAGCTCGAAGGATAAGCAAAGTGAAGAAAATAAAAAGCCCAAATATAATCTCCCTCGCACTGCGGAAGTTCGGCCGTGTGAATGGCCTTGTGATGAGTTCTTGAGAGAAGCCGGGATTTATAAAGATTTTTATTATTTGGCTAAGAATGTAGGCCTCGTCGACTTCCTCCGCGACCAACGCGAACAATATCTCCTCCTAACTAATATTTTCATGCAATTTTTTTTACTTTCATGCTAAGAAATCACCACCTTCAGTGGAATTTCACTTATATGATGAGGTTAAGAAGATGTCACTATATGATTTTTGTCGGGTCTGTAAGATACCCTTTGCGGGTAGCATAGAGGAACCACATCGTAATGATATGGAGGGGTTTGATGATATGATTGCTGTAGGGGAAACGAGAAAAGTTTCTAAGGCAAGAATTACTAGCATACATTTTTCTGTTCTACGTTACTTTGCAATATTTGCTAGTAGATACTTAATTGGTCATGGGAACAATGGAAACTTTAGTGCCCCTGATATTGTTATTTTGCGCCATGCCTTGTTTCGTGATACTACTTTCATTTTAGGCGCCATTGTTGCTAAACTGTTTAATTTGAACCGTACGAAGGGTCCCGTCTTTGGAGGCATCTTTGCCTCGCGCCTTGCTGCACACTTTAACATACCTATTAGGCATTATGAGAAAGAGGAAAAGTTGCTGCCTCCTATTTTCTAGATTATAAGAGTATGATAGCGCATGATTTTATTGTTAAGGATAAAAAAGAAGATGCTTAAATACAGATTCATATTTAATAAAAATTACTTTGAGATTATTACCTTGCCTGCTCCCTCTTTGTTTGACATATTTTCAGGCACATACCTCATCTTGCCGGAGGCCGCTTATGCATACTGGAGCCTGACACCAGCTCCAGAGCCTGAGCCGGAACCACCACTTGACCCTTATCGACAGTCTGTTTATCAGTGGAATCCGGAGGAGATCGCCAACCAGTGGCACCCAGATGACACTCCTCCGCACACCGGAGAGGGTCACTTTGATCCATGGGAATAGACCAACTTAGGCCAAAATCCTAAGCTTGAGGGAGTACATATTTCTCACCGACATTACATTCATGTTCACACACTCATGCCAGTTGTCGGTGCTCATACTTTTTCATTGTATCATCCATGCTAGTTTATTTTCTGTTTTAAGCTTTCTTCTTGTGTGTTTGAAAAACCTTAAGAAAAATAAAAAAAAGTTGTAGCTTTTAACTAGTTTACTTTCCATGCCTGTAGTAGTAATAATTAAAATAAAACCCAAAAATATTTTTTGTTCTTCTTTTGCTTGTTGGGAGCTTCTCCGTGTAAATAGTTTTATTTCCTTTCTTTTCTTTAGGGGTCGAGAGGAGAAGACCATGATGAAAATGTTGAGTGGCTCTCATATGCATTATTGTTGATCTAACAAAGAGCCCATATTACCTTGTCTTCTCCCTTGTATTGAATGCTTGCAGATTCCAGCTTAGTCCAATGCACGTACACTATTATTATTATCCACACCATTCGATTGTGCAAGTGAAAGGCAATAATGACGATATATGATGAACTGATTGAGATGAGAGAAGCTGATATGAACTCGACCTATCTTGTTTTTGTAAATATGATTAATTCATCGTTCCTAATTCAACCTATTATGAATGAAACATGTTTGCAATGACAATTAGAGATTATAGTTGCTCATGCCATGCTTAATTAGCTAGGAGTTTATAATGGTTTACCTTGCGTGCCAACATGCTATTAAAATGGTTGTGATGTGGTATGCTAGGGTGGTATCCTCCTTTGAACAATTCAAGTGGCTTGACTTGGCACATGTTCACGCATGTAGTTGAAACAAAATCAACATAGCCTCCATGATATTTATGTTCATGGAGAATTATATCCTACTCATGCTTGCATTCAGTGTTGATTAATTTTAATGCATGTTCATGACTGTTATCGCTCTCTAGCTAGTCGCTTTCTAGTCTCTTTCTAGCTTTCACTTGTACTAAGCGGGAATACTGCTTGTGCATCCACTTCCATAAACCCCAAAAGTTATTCCATATGAGTCCATCGTACCTTCCTATATGCGGTATCTACCTGTCGTTCCAAGTAAATTTGTATGTGCCAAACTCTAAACCTTCAAATGAAATTCTGTTTTGTATGCTCGAATAGCTCATGTATCAACTAGGGCTGTCTATATCTTCCATGATAGGTGGGTTATTCTCATGAGGAGTGGACTCCGCTCCTCATTCATGAGAAAATGGCTGGTAACCAGGATGCCCAGTCCCATGCTTAAATTAAAATAATTGCAAACAAAACTCCCCCATGATTGTTGTTAGTTGGAGGCACCCGTTTTTTCGGACAAGCCATGGATTGATGTTTGTTGGTTGTAGGGGGAGTATAAACTTTACCATTCTGTTTGGGAACCGCCTATAATGTGTGTAGCATAGAAGATATCGAGATCTCTTGGTTGTTATGTTGACAATGAAAGTATACCACTCAAAATATTATTTATCTCTATTTAAAAATTGAGCTCTCGCACCTCTATAAATCCCTGCTTCCCTCTGCGAAGGGCCTATCTATTTACTTTTATGTTGAGTCATCATCCTCTTATCAAAAAGCACCAGTTGGAGAGCACCACTGTCATTTGCATGTATTACTATTAGTTTACATTGAGTATGACTGGATCTCTTTTACCATGAATTACAATGTTTAGTCACTCCTTGATCTTCAGAGGTGCTTTGCATTTATGTTTTGCGGTCTCAGAAAGGGCTAGTGAGATACCGTCTTGTTATATCATATTAGGATTGTTTTGAGAAAGTGTTGTCATCCGAGATTTACTATTATTGCTCGCTAGTTGATTATGCCATTGATATGAGTAAACATGAGACCTAAATGTTATTGTGAATATGGTTAGTTCATAATCTTTGCTGAAAACTTAAATATTGGCTCTACATATTTACAACAACAAGATCAAACAGAGTTTGTAAAAGTTTTTCTTTATAACTTTCAGTTTGTCAACTGAATTGCTTGAGGACAAGCAAATGTTTAAGCTTGGGGGAGTTGATACGTCTCCATCGTATCTACTTTTACAAACACTTTTGACCTTGTTTTGGACTCTAACTTGCATGCATGATTTGAATGGAACTAACTCGGACTGACACTGTTTTCAGCAGAATTGCCATGGTGTTATTTTTGTGCAGAAATAAAGTTCTCGGAATGACCTTAAACTTCACGGAGAATATTTTTGGAATATATTAAAAATACCGGTGAAAGAATCAACATCAGGGGGCCCACACCCTGTCCATGAGGGTGGGGGGGGCGCCCCTGCCTCGTGGGCCCCCTGATGCTTCACCGACCTCAACTCCAACTCTATATATTCACGTTCAGGGAGAAAAAATATCAAAGAGAATGATTCATCGCGTTTTACGATACGGAGCCGCCGCTAAGCGGCAACTCTCTCTCGGGAGGGCTGATCTGGAGTTCGTTTGGGGCTCCAGAGAGGGGAATCCGTCGCCATCGCCATCGTCATCATCAACCTTCCTCCATCACCAATTTCATGATGCTCACCGCCGTGCATGAGTAATTCCATCATAGACTTGCTGGACGGTGATGGGTTGGATAAGATTTATCATGTAATCGAGTTAGTTTTGTTAGGGTTTGATCCCTAGTATCCATTATGTTCTGAGATTGATTGATGTTGCTATGACTTTGCTATGCTTAATGCTTGTCACTAGGGCCCGAGTGCCATGATTTCAGATCTGAACCTATTATGTTTTCATGAATATATGTGAGTTCTTGATCCTATCTTGCAAGTCTATAGTCACCTATTATGTGTTATGATCCGTTAACCCCGAAGTGACAATAATCGGGATACTTACCCGTGATGACCGTAGTTTGAGGAGTTCATGTATTCACTAAGTGTTAATGCTTTGGTCCGGTACTCTATTAAAAGAAGGTCTTAATATCCCTTAGTTTCCAATAGGACCCCGCTGCCACGGGAGGGTAGGACAAAAGATGTCATGCAAGTTCTTTTCCATAAGCACATATGACTATATTCGGAATACATGCCTACATTACATTGATGAACTAGAGCTAGTTCGGTGTCACCCTATGTTATAATTGTTGCATGAGGAATCACATCCGACATAATTATCCATCACTGATCCAATGCCTACGAGCTTTTCACATATTGATCTTTGCTTAGTTACTTTACCGTTGCTACCGTTAAATTTGCCACCGTTACCATTACTTCCATACTACTTTGCTACTAGATACTTTGTTGCAGATATTAAGTTTTCCAGGTGTGGTTGAATTGACAACTCAGCTGTCTTGAGAATATTCTTTGGCTCCCCTTGTGTCGAATCAATAAATTTGGGTTGAATACTCTACCCTCGAAAACTGTTGCGATACCCTATACTTGTGGGTTATCAGTGGCTTCGATAGAAGAGAGGCCTGACAAGCTCGATACATCAGTACATGCTTTGAGGATGGATCGAGGGAAGACGGAGGTGACGGCCCTTTGCATTGTGTGCGTGTGGTACTCACTGAGAGTGCGCCGGTCCGGAGTGTTACCCAGTGCCGCCTATGTGGCTTTGGATTGGGTATCCGACGTTAGATGTTAGGCTTTTGTGTGATGTCTGTTTGGTATTTGACCCGAATATTCAGCACACCTTCATCAAGAGGATATGAGTAGCGACAGATGTCGTCTAGATGGTGGCCTCAGGCTTACTGTTGTATTTCTTTGTAAGGTCTTTGTGAATAATAAATAATATGGCCGCATGCATCTCCCAGATGCAGAGGTCGGGGGTGATCCCTCCTTTTCTAAAAAAACACATAAGTTGGATGGATTGAAATTTATGTGGTAGTAGATTGGTGTATTATTGAAGTTTCTTCTTAGACTTTTGTCTTGGAAAGGAGCCATCCAAAGGTACACATACCACTCTGTTACTCTAATGTTATATAGTGATCTTAAAGGCACAATTACAAACTTGATGTTTAACATTGACGGCCCGACTAGCACACCTGAAAATTTGTGGCCTTACATTGGTTGTGATGTTTTTTTCCTTGAAAAGAGGAGCACCTCAGCCTTTACATCACATGATGCACACAACCATGTTATTAGACGTGAAACAATTTCAATTCATCTAGTACCCAACAACAAAACAAATAAATGAAAAATATGACCACAAGCGATCAAACCTGAGATTACATAGCTCATCCACATAACATATAAGTGGCTTTCCAGCCAAACTGGTTGAATAAAACCTGCACAACCATTATTGATTGTGTTGCTTAAGCTGAGTTGTACAACACTCTATCATAGAAAAAGAACATGCCCGAATATAGTTAGTGCTAGAACGAAGTGGTGGACACTTAAGGGGAGGCAACTCATGCCCTCAAGAAGAGGTTTATGAAGGAGGGGAGGAAGGAGGTGAAGCAAACAATATGTTGATGAATATGATAAGGAAGGTGACTTCAAAGAAGTTTGGGGTGACCAACTGCAAAAACTATAAGGATACACCAGCTAACCCTACAAACAAAATCCCAAGCATACAACAGCTAGCCCTACAAACAAAATCCACAACCATACAAAAACTTCTCCTACAAACAAAATACATAACCATAAACGACTACCCTACAAAAAAATTCATAGGCATGCAACAAATACCCCTACAAAAATTCATTAGCACAAAGGCCGGTAACACTTCGGAGCTCACCATGATGGAGATGGAGTATGCATGGGGGGGCTCGGTGGAGGTTGACGGCGGCGACGTTGCCCTCGTAAGACCCGCCAAACCCTGAGGTTCCTGGGTTAGCAAGACAACCGGACTGGATCTGCCATCACGCCACTGCGAATGGGCGGATGTGACACTGCACCACCATAGATGGTCGGATGTGCCACCTCGCCGCTGCAGATGGCCGAACTGCCAATGTGCCACCGCAAATGGATCAATGTGCCACCACACTGCCATGTAAGGGCTGATGTGCCATCGTGTCACCGTGGATGGGCCGATCTGCCTCCGCGCCACCCTCGCTCGATGAGTTGAAAGTTGCGTCAACGGTGCTAGGGTTTGGTTGTGGACTAGGGAAGGGGAAGAGAAATGGACGGAAATTGAAGGGTGGTGCCTGATAATCCTTAGAAAAGAAGAGAAGGAATGGTTGCACCCATAGGTACTCACGAACTGCAGGCGACTTTGATGGAGAAACCACCCGCGCTGGCTCAAAACCTAGAGGCGGCTTCGAGAAACTAACCGTCTCCAATCCTTCCCGCAGGCGGTTTTGGCTTACCAACCGCCTCCAGATCTTAATATGATAAAAATAACTGCCTCCATCATAGGTATTAAAGGTGGTTTCATTTTGCTTGGTCACAACCACTTTCGGAGCACGTTGCTAATGACTGTCTTTTTTACTAGTGTTTGAGCTCTGATCTTCTTGCTTTTGTGATGGATGAGATCACAAGGGATATATAAGGAGATCCCTTGGTGTGTGCTCTTTGCGGATGATGTGGTGCTTGTGAACGATAGCAGGGCGGGTGTTATCAGAAAGTCATATATGGAGTTAACAACTATGCTATGATCCAGCCGTCCTCAAGAACGTTTTATCCTCATAAATAACAATTCATGGTGTAATCCTTGAGTAATTATAGCCACTTCTCTACCTCATGTTCAACTCCTTCTGGGTGAAAAATATACATCCGACTCTTGGGGGCCGTGAATACGTCACAAGTCTTTCCCAACAAGGCATGAACAACTGACGCAAGTTCCAAATCGTGGGTTGGGTAATTAACCTCGTGCTTCTTTAGCTACCTCCACACTGACTTGTCCTTAGCATTACTAAGATGGGACCACTTCACTGCACTCTTTTACTTTTTATTGCTAATCACGTTCCATTGCTCCGCTACCACCACAATACACAAAAGCGTTAAATCTTTTAGTACTTGGAGTGAATCCTTGTTGTTTTTGCACTAATCATTTCCTTCAACTCCTCGTGGGATTGATACTCTTAGTACCGAAAGGATCTACAGTTGGCCCCCTATACTTGTGGGACATCACTCCTGTTGTTTGGAGAACAGTCACCACATGCATAGATGCCGCAATCCCTAGTGTCCCCTGAGCTCGCTGGCAAGCCTTGTTGTGCCACCCCGTGTCCTGCCTCGATATCCTGCATCGTCCAACTTCAGCTTCATGTGAGGGTCTGATGGCATCCATGCTCCCCTCCAAGGTGCTTTGCTGTTGGTTTTGGGTGTCTGTTGTCTCTAGATCCCTGCTACCACTGGCTTGACAACCCTTTCCGAAGTGGTGTTGCAGTCCGCTCTGGCTGAGTTTTCCTTCAAAAACCATGGACAACCCCTATCTCCGTCTCCTTTATCTTTTCGGGCTGCCGCGAGGCTGTCTGGCACGGATTGCGAGCTTTTTGGAGTGGGTGTATAGGCTGCTCTGAGTGGACTATTCCCTGCTTCGACTATGTTGCAGACTACTCCGACGACGCGCCCTCTTGGTGCGGTTGATTCTGTGGGCATAGGGAAATCAAAGCAGACTTCTTTGGTGGTTTCTCCCCTTTTGTTAGGCCCTACCCATCACCGTTGCTTGATTTGTCGGTTGCCTCTGCGATGACATCGCCGATGCCATGGTTCTTGTGGTGCACATCATGCCCGAGTTACAAACGATAGGTTGGGAGAACACTTCTCCACTGTCGATGGTACATGTGGACTCGCTTGTGACTTGGACTGTGATTTTGCCGCCACCTAGAACACCACCATACCCGACTAGTCAGGTGTCTGTCGCCGTGGAGCGTGGAGGTTTGGGAACTATTGTTTTCCACTCGCCGATGCCATGGTTCTTGTGGTGCACATCATGCCCGAGTTACAAATGATAGGTTGGGAGAACACTTCTCCACTGTCGATGGTACATGTGGACTCGCTTGTGACTTGGACTGTGATTTTGCCGCCACCTAGAACACCACCATACCCGACTAGTCAGGTGTCTGTCGCCGTGGAGCGTGGAGGTTTGGGAACTATTGTTTTCCACTCGCCCAAGCCCTTCAACCAAGTGGATTCCGTGGGTGAATGAGGTTGTGGCATCTGGTACATTGGCACATGTTTCTGAGGCTATCTTTGTTAGAAAGTTCCGAGAATTGATTGCAAGATTGGATGTTGCTAACCCTGGATCCGGCAAGACTGTTGGTTGCCCCCTGAAGGAGAAGGCAATGAGGGACAAGAGCAAAAGGGTGTGCGGTAGCCATCGTTCCGGCATACCGAAGGAGAAATCATTGCATAGTGAAGACGTCAGCGACCGTTTGATGGATGATGCTCTTCTTTTCAGGTTGTCATGTCAGATGTCTTTATCGATGGGCCTGCTTTGCGATGTTGTGTTCCATGGTCTGTGGGGTTGTGCTTGTAGCGGGTTGGGGGGCGTTTGTTCGTCTACTGGGGTGATTGTGAAGATTTAAGCTTTGGGTATAGTCGGCAGATGGTCATATGTTGTAATGATTTTCATATGGTTTTTCGTCAATTAACCAGGCATTTGTCTTATGCTTAAATATTCGCGAGACAATTTTTTTGCCTTCATTTCGAAAAATAAATAAATGATTGCAAGTGAAGCATTGCAATGCAGACGATCTATGCACGACAGCATAGATCAGCTCGTCCATGCATGATCTGACCAAAGTGCGACAGACGACTCGATTGGATATCGTCCAACTGTCGTAAGGACCGTGCGTCATATGCACAGCAATTTCCTTGCAAGTATCATCCGCAAGGGAATTTTCACTGTACTTAAGTCGATGGTGTAAGATGGGCCATGCCTGAAGATTTGTGTAATTCAGTCGATCTAAAGGGTTGATCACTGTGGGTAATTCAGTCTTTCCCCTCCAACGCTAACCGTCCCCGCGCCCGCCAGCTCCGCCCTCCACCGTGGACGAATCTGGCGCGGAAGTCATGCCTGATTTTCGCGATAGCAATCGCTCGGTTGCCGATGAGATGCGGGAACTCCACTCCACTCCAGTTTGCTGAAAAAAGAGCCAGGCAGGCAGTGTGATTTGCGTATCCATCTTTCCCGTTTGAGGAAACAGATCGGGCGCCAGAAGCAAAAGGAGTCTCGCGTAAATCCAAGCCTCAACAACCAACTACCTAAGCTAGCGAGGGAAGAAAGGATCGACTCCGCCGCTCCAACGATTCTCCTCTCCTCCAGCCATGGCCGCTTCCTCGGCTCCTCTCCTCCTCTTACTCTACCTCGCCGTCGTCTCCCCGGTGGCAGCGCGCGCCGAGGACCTCCTCGCCGCGGCCCGCGCGCCGGAGACCGCCGCGTGGCTGCGCGGCGTGCGGCGGCGCATCCACCAGCGCCCGGAGCTGGCCTTCCAGGAGCACCGCACCAGCGAGCTCGTCCGCCGCGAGCTCGACGCCATCGGCGTCCCCTACGCGTGGCCCGTCGCGCGGACGGGCGTCGTGGCCACCATCGGCTCCGGCGCCGGCCCGGTCGTCGCGCTCCGGGCCGACATGGACGCCCTGCCCGTGCAGGTACGTGCTTACTTGGTCCTTCCTTGGCACTTTACACGTGCAGTAGGCCTACTGTGAGATCTCCCATGTCACGCGGTCGAGTAGTACTACACGCAAAAAGAAAGAAATAGTAGTAGTACTACACGTTGCTCACCTTTGGGTTCAGCTCAGTTCTGTTATGAAGTTGTTGTGACGATAAGGTCAAAATCTTCACACGCACGGGATCTTACCGCCTGAATGGATTCAGTTGGACCTATGAAAAATAACTCCAACAAATGTGTAGGTTAAAATCTGAGGTTTCTTACGGTACATCATACTACCCATGATAATCATATACTCTTACAGCCCTGTAGAACAAATGTGGAGTGTGGGAGATGCGAATGGGGTATGGGGATATGCTTGATCGTTTAAGACGAAGAGAGAGAAAGAGAAAACTACAGAACCTCTCGCTCCACCTCTGAATACCGTTGGATCTGACCTAGGGATACGTGGCATGCATGATTATCTGAGTCGCTTCCTCTAGAGAATTATTTTAACCACAGAGACGTGAACTGCACCTATGAATGGTGCGCGAACTGAAGTTCAGTGGCCAGCTGACTTGTGATGAGCTCACATCTCATCCACCCAAAGTCAGCTCTGAACAGTGCCAGCACACTGCTAAATATAATAATAGTGAAATGCACACATGTATGGGAAGAATTTACGGTTTTACCCCTTTGCATGTTGGTTACCTCCAAGGAAGGACACCAACTGTGACTTAAGCTTTAATTATTCTATTGTTGTTGAGTGTGTCATCAAGTGGCAATACATATAAAAAAAGAAAGAAGAAATTTTAAAGAAAATTTTACATGGATCTTCACGTACATTCTCACGAATATAGAATCGACTGAGACTTGGTCGACTAAGATTTAGCAATCCCGCTGTTCAAACGATCCAATAGTTAAGGAGACCTCTGATTATTCTTCCGCAACCATTGTTAACCTGGTGCTCTACAAAAGCAATTTGCTCCCGGCGCGGATCACAGCCACCAGTTCATTTCAAACACAATCCCTTTCATGTGGTAGTAATTTTGTAGGAGCAGGGTCCATGAGTTTGCCTGAACCTGTGTGAACTGAACAATATTCTCATACTGCTACGTATGGTCCTGGCCGCTCAAGAATTACCTGCATTCTCATACTGCTAGTGTCTGCACATGTGACTGTCAGACTTCTAGGCCGGCTTAGTCCCGTGGTCAGTATTACGACTTTTCAGCCGATGCATTTGGGGTGCCTTACTACAGGAACTGGTAGGTTGGGAATACAAGAGCCTGGAAGATGGGAAAATGCATGCCTGCGGACATGATGCTCACACAGCAATGCTTCTAGGAGCTGCCAAGCTACTTCAGTCCCGCAAGGAAGACCTAAAGGTATTTTGTAATCCAGCGATTTTGGTGAGCTCGAGCAATCATCAAGGAGAGCCATAATAAAAGTCTTATGTGGGTTTTGTTTCCATCACCAGGGCACCGTGAAGCTTGTTTTCCAGCCAGCAGAGGAGGGCAGCGGCGGAGCCTACTACATTCTAGAAGAAGGTGTTCTCGATGACGCGTCGGCGATTTTCGGCCTGCACGTCGATCCAGCTCTGCCGGTGGGTGTGGTTTCGTCCAGGCCAGGGCCATTTGCCGCGACCTCGGGTCGATTCCTGGCGACGGTCACAGGAAAAGGTGGGCACGCCGCTGGCCCCCATAACGCCATTGATCCCATTGTAGCAGCATCGTCCGCCGTCCTGAGTATCCAGCAGATTGTCTCCCGGGAGATCGATCCCCTGCAGGGTGCAGTATGTGATCTGCTTCCTCCCTACAGTCCTCGTATAGTTGATACAGACTGAACAATCCTGGTGTTGACAGTTGTTGCACTTTCAGGTGGTATCCATCACCTTTGTGAAAGGAGGAGACGCTTACAACGTCATCCCCGAGTCGGCCGCCTTTGGTGGCACCTTGAGGAGCATGACAGATGAAGGGCTGTCATATCTGATGAAGAGGATCAGAGAGGTAAAAATGTCTGCGTTTCCAACATCTACATGATACATCTAGTGCAGTGGATCTGTAGTGGACCAGGCGATAACTAATTCGCACATTTTTCATGCTTGTTCCGAAGATCGTTGAAGGGCAGGCTGCAGTGCACCGTTGCTCTGCCTCCGTGGACTTCATGGAGGAAACGATGAGGCCGTACCCGGCTGTCGTCAACGCCGAAGGGATGTACGCACATGCCAAGGAGGTGGCCGGGAGGTTGCTCGGGGAAGAGAACGTCAGGGTGGCTCCCCAGCTCATGGGTGCGGAGGATTTCGGGTTCTACGCGCAGAGGATGGCGGGCGCCTTCTTCACCATAGGAGTTGGCAACGAGAGCACCATGGAGCAGCTCCGCACAACGCACTCCCCCTACTTTGTGATCGACGAAGATGCGCTCCCAGTTGGAACTGCCTTCCATGCCGCCGTGGCCATTGAGTACATGGAAAAGCACGCATCGGCGTGAAAACTGAACCTGGCCAACACAAAAATGGGCATGAATGGCATTTGGGGATGTCAAACTCATTTCTAACGGAGTCCTCTCAACCAAAGCACGCCATCCCACCATTGCATGTACTCTTACAGCCCTTTCATATTCCGCATTTTTGGATTTTGCGTTTGCACACCGGTGAATTCAGCAAAATTCAGGGTTCAATTTTTTTAAAGATTTCAATGATGTCAATAAATTCAAAAATATATATTCAAAGACTTACAATATTTATTAAAAAATAAAAAAATAAAAAGTTTCGAATTCTTTTAGATAGGATTCAAATATCCTTTCACTAATATTCCAACGAATTGCACTTTCAAATGTTATCTTATGAAATTTCACATTTTTCTCAACAAAGTTTGAGTGATTACACATCAATTTCAGAAACACTAACCGAGGAAACATTCAACATACATTTGCACGTATTGGAATTATTTAAAACATATTTTAAGTTTATTTTACAATGAAGTATAATTGTAAACTTTTCTAGAGAATGAAATATTTGGTCTTGTAAATAATTCCAAATTTGATGTAAATATGAAGGACTAAATTGAAGTTTGTGAAATTTATTTGATATGTTTCTGAAATTGATTGAATGTGACAAAAATAATTGAGATTTGTGAGATCATATATGAATACTTAGAAATTTGAAACATTGAAATTTCTATAAAATAATTCAAAAATCCCAAGAAAAAAAATAAATTCTCTAAAGTAATAGAAATTTTGGTGAAAAGTTTATAAAATTTACTAAAATATGATGATATTTTAAATATTATGTAACTATTTATGAAGTTTTTTTTGTGAAAACGGAAAGATGAAATTTGGCTGAAAAATTCAGACCAAGGTTTCTTTGAATAGCTTTGAAAATAATTGAACAAATTTGGATCAAAATATGTCACACAGTTTTTAAAAAAAATACTTGTCTAAAACAATAAATTATGAAATGTTTCTGAAATTTTGTCTGTCAATGGGTGCAATGTTTGTCCAAGTTTGTAGAAAACTATCCATGACCACAATAATATTAATTGAAGTCCCATATAGTTTTCCTACAATCTCGGTCAAACTTTGCACTCTTTGATTTCAGACAAAGTTTATACATCTTCTTTTCAAGCATATATGGAGTAGTAATACATTAATTGAAGCAAACTCTAAAGTCATGTACAAGAAGGTAGTATGATGAGAAATGTAGAAAGATGTTTGAGATATTGTTGTTTACATGTGCAAAACATATCCCTGAAATTGAAATAATGAAATTTCACTAAAATTATTCAAAAACTCTGAATCAAAAGTATGGTACCTAAAATGTCACGCAAAATCCTTTTGGAAATATTCATTTGAAACAATAAAAAGTATGGTACCTAAAATGTCTCCAAAATTGATTCAAAATATGACTTGAATAATAAATTCTAAACTCGTTAAAGTATGTCCAAGATTGGTCTTGTTCTAAATATTATGTTGCTAGGAATTTAATTAGTTTAAAGTACCGAAAATTTAACTTTTGGTTCAAAAGAATTCAACATCTAAACTATCACAATAAAATAAAGTGCATTTTTTAGCATGGTGAGAGACAGTCTAGGAATATGCATGCAACAATCGTGCTCTATGCAAACTCTCTGACTTTTTGATGACAAAAGGCTCACACAAAGTACTACAGGTGATATTTTAGGTTTATATTAGTAATTAAAATCTAAAATGTATTGGAAGAATGCCAACATTTGTGCTAATTTTAAAGCATAAATGATCAGTGGATTGCACCATGCTAGCTGACAGGGACATTGAAATTCCGCCTAGGTTTGAGACCCAACAAGCAAGTAAAGTGATCTTCCTTGGGGGTAAAAGCTTAATTATTTCCTTCTCAAATGTTTGAGAAATTATATAAAGTAAAGGAAAACATTCACTTTACTTTCTTAGATGCAGCTTCAACGGATGAAGCATAGTTATCATTGTTGCAAAAGTAGAACAAGAAATGTTGAAGCAAAATAAACATTGAAGCCCGATTCTAATAACAAACATGTTACACCTATGACAGCTGCAAAATTTGGTAGTAAAATATCAACTAAAGCCCCTCAAAATTACCATAAAACAAGGTAGTACGACAAGAAATGTAGAACCACATTCCATGTATTGCGTTTCACGCGCGCTCCATGTCTGTAGAGTAGTAGATAGAAGAAACAAGACCAAACATGATTTTATTCCCCCGTAGTTAGTGAAGTATTAGTTTTGAAACTAGATGAATCTATAAAGACTGTAAAACACATGAAACAAACAAATTGTATAAAATGTTACATATTTTACCATAATGTTCTGAAGTGTGTCAAACATAAGTTTTATTATAGTTCACTATGTACCATAGAGTATATACTTTAACATTATGTGTAAATGCGCATCAAACTAATGCGTAGGGACCTTAGTAAACTATTGTAAAAAATGTGTTTAAGATACTTTCCAAAGCATACTTAATAATCTTTTATTATGTTTCTCAAAAACAGTCACACCATTTCAAAGTGATTAATGTTTCATCCCGTGTCTATGCACTTCAAACTTACAAATTACAAGCTTGTAATTAACATTGTTTTCAGTTGCAAGCAGACCAGTCGTACTATACGAACATATATTCAAAAGAAATAATAAGAAGATTGTATAAAACGTCGATTTATTATGTAAATTCTTAACATAAAGAGGTTTTTTTATCACACTTTTGCCTTTGCATTCATCATCAAGTATCCTAGCTCTGGTTGATGGCTTCATTAATTTGAAGTTCGGGTTTTATGCCTTTTTCTCTAAAAAAACTTTCTCAACGAATTAGATATGGATGATATAGCTAGGAGATCAAGATTTTTTAAATCTAATTTTGTACTTTCATGAATCATGAAGTCTAATAAAACGGTTATCACTTAAATACTTATAAAATAAAGAAATAGCAAAACCACTAAAACATCTGCTCATGATCATGTAATAAGTCTGCAAAATTACAAACCTTCTTTGACTGCACTTGTGTAGGTAGTGAGTTAGTCTCCTGCTGCAGTAGCTCAGCCTTGCTTTCAAGGCCCGACTGGTTCGCCATCTTGAGCCGCTTACCTCTGAGGGCAGTACTCTGATATGGAATGATCCTAGAAATAAATTTCACACAAAAGAGCGTACACATAATATATTTTATGACGACATTAGGCAAGGTTCATGACACCTCATGAAGATTGATGAAAAGAATGTTTAATACGTAGAAGAGAAATACTAAATTGAGTGTCAAATGATTTATGAAATGGTTGGAAAATGTATTATAGATATATGTAAGCAAGTCACTGAAAGCGTAATAAATACCTAGATAGTGATTGATGTAACTTAAAACTTCTGTTAGAAAGTAGGTTGTTATGTTAAAAATTCTAGTATTCCTCCCTAGCTAGCTGGGACCTATCCCAGATGTAGTCCAAAACTTCCTACTTCACACGAGCGTCCTACATCACATGGGCCTAAAAGCCAGTGAACAAGAGCGACTAGATAGCGGGTAGATAAGTGGAGCAAAAACAAGTTAATTGGGATCTGAGCTGCAACCTAAGGGTAAATATATTTGAGGCTCCCGCTGCGACCCGACATGAAAGCTGAATTTGCATTTGTAGATGATCTTGTGGATAGGTGTATTGACCTTGCAAAAAATCTACTTGTTTATTTCTTTCCGAGAGAAACAACAATATATTATGTTAACAAAAGCAGTAAGAGGAGCTTATTCACCATGATCTACTTCCTATGTTTATCAGCATATATCCCTGGAACCATCATACTTTAGAAGATCGAAGCAGAGAGCACGGTGCCCTAGACATGCCATGCACCAATGGAGAAGGTACCGTACATGCAAAAACATGTATTCATCATGTAATATGAGGATATAACTGTTGGGGAACGCAGTATTTTAAAAAATTTCCTACGATCACGCAAGATCTATTTAGGAGATGCATAACAATGAGAGGGGAGAGTGTGTCTACGTACCCTCGTAGACTGAAAGCGAAAGCGTTTAGTAACACGGTTGATGTAGTCCTACGTCTTCACGATCCAACCGATCAAGTACCGAACGCACGACACCTCCATGATCTGCACACGTTCAGCTCGGTGACGTCCCTCGTACTCTTGATCCAGCTGAGGCCGAGGGTGAGTTCCGTTAGCACGACGGCGTGTTGACGGTGGTGATGAAGTTACCGACGCAGGGCTTCGCCGAAGCACTACGACAATATGATCGAGGTAGAAAACTTTGGAGGGGGCACCGCACACGGCTAAAGATCAACTTGTGTGTCTATGGGGTGCCAGCCTCCCCCGTATATAAAGGAGGGGAGGTGGAGGCCGGCCGGCCACAAGGAGGGCGCCCAAGGGGGGTAATCCTACTCCTAGTAGGAGTAGGTTTCCCCTTTCCTAGTCCTGTTAGGAGAAGAAGGAAGGAGAGGAAGAAGAGAAGGAAAGTGGGGGCCGACCCCCTAGCCCTAGTCCAATTCGATTTGGGCTAGGGAGGGCGTGCGCCACCTCTTGACCTGCCTCCTCTCTTGCACTACTAGGCCCATGAGGCCCAATAACTTCCAGAAGGGGGGGGGGTGGTTTCTGGTAACCCCCAGTACCCCGAAACTTATTCAAAACGACCCGAACCATTCCGGTGTCCGAATGTAGCCTTCCAATATATGAATCTTTATGTCTCGACCATTTTGAGACTCCTCGTCATGTCTGTGATCACATCCGGGACTCCGAACAACCTTCGGTACATCAAATCACATAACTCATAATACATATCGTCATCGAACATTAAGCGTGCGGACCCTACGGGTTCGAGAACTATGTAGACATGACTGAGACACATCTCCGGTCAATAACAAATAGTAGAACCTGGATGCTCATATTAGTTCCTACATATTCTTTGAAGATCTTTATCGGTCAAACCGCATAACAACATACGTTGTTCCCTTTGTCATCAGTATGTTACTTGCCCGAGATTCGATCGTCGGTATCATCATACCTAATTCAATCTCGTTACCGGCAAGTCTCTTTACTCATTCCGTAATGTATCATCCCGCAACTAACTCATTACTCACATTGCTTGAAAGGCTTTATAGTGATGATCATTACCGAGAGGGCCCAGAGATACCTCTCCGATACACAGAGTGACAAATCCTATTCTCGATCTATGCCAACCCAACAAACACCATCGGAGACACCCGTAGAGCATCTTTATAATCACCCAGTTACGTTGTGACGTTTGATAGCACACAAGGTGTTCCTCCGGTATTCGGGAGTTGCATAATCACATAGTCATAGGAACATGTATAAGTCATGAAGAAAGCAATAGCAATAAACTAAACGATCATAGTGCTAAGCTAATAGATGGGTCTAGTCCATCACATCATTCTCTAATGATGTGATCCCATTCATCAAATGACAACACATGTCCACGGCTAGGAAACTTAACAATCTTTTATTAATGATCTAGTCAAGTAGAGGCAAACTAGGGACACTCTGTTTGTCTATGTATTCACACATGTACTAAGTTTCCGGTTAATACAATTCTAGCATGAATAATAAACATTTATCATGATATAAGGAAATATAAATAACAACTTTATTATTGCCTCTAGGGCATATTTCCTTCAATCTCCCACTTGCACTAGAGTCAATAATATAGATTACACAGTAATGATTCTAACACCCATGGAGTCTTGGTGCTGATCATGATTTGCTCGTGAGAGAGGCTTAGTCAACGGGTCTGCAACATTCAGATCCGTATGTGTCTTGCAAATCTCTATGTCTCCCTCCTTGACTTGATCACGGATGGAATTGAAGTGAATTCCTTTGCCAAGGCAATTGCACCAGTATTGTCACAAAAGATTTTCATTGGACCCGATGCACTAGGTATTACACCTAGATCATATATGAACTCCTTCATCCAGACTCCTTCATTTGCTGCTTCCGAAGCAGCTATGTATTCTGCTTCACACGTAGATCCCGCCACGACGCTCTGCTTAGAACTGCACCAACTGACAGCTCCACCATTCAATAAAAATATGTATCCGGTTTGTGACTTAGAGTCATTCGGATCAGTGTCAAAGCTTGCATCAACGTAACCGTTTACGACGAGCTCTTTGTCACCTCCATAAACCAGAAACATATCCTTAGTACTTTTCAGGTATTTTAGGATGTTCTTGACCGCTGTCCAGTGATCCACTCCTGGATTACTTCGTTGCCTCCCTGCTTAACTAATAGCAAGGCACACATCAGGTCTGGTACACATCATTGCATACATGATAGAACCTATGGCGGAAGCATTGGGAATGACTTTCATTTTCTCTCTATCTTCTGAAGTGGTCACGCATTGAGTCTGACTCAACTTCACACCTTGTAACATATGCAAGAACCCTTTCTTTGCTTGATCCATTTTGAACTTCTTCAAAACTTTATCAAGGTATGTGCTTTGTGAAAGTCCAATTAAGCGTCTTGATCTATCTCTATAGATCTTGATGCCCAATATATAAGCAGCTTCACCGAGGTATTTCATTGAGAAATTCTTATTCAAGTACCCTTTTATGCTATTTAGAAATTCAATATCATTTCCGATTAACAATATGTCATCCACATATAATATCAGAAATGCTAGAGAGCTCCCACTCACATTCTTGTAAATACAGGCTTCTCCGAAAGACTGTATAAAACCATATGCTTTGATCACACTATCAAAGCGTATATTCCAACTCCGAGATGCATGCACCAGTCCATAAATGGATTACTGGAGCTTGCAGACTTTGTTAGCACCTTTTGGATCGACAAAACCTTCCTGTTGCATCATATACAAGTCTTCTTTAAGATATCCATTAAGGAATGCAGTTTTGACATCCATTTGCCAAATTTCATAATCATAAAATGCGGCAATTGCTAATGTGATTCAGACGGACTTAAGCATCGCTACGGGTGAGAAGGTCTCATCATAGTCAACTCCTTGAACTTGTCGAAAACCTTTCGCAACAAGTCGAGCTTTGTTGACAGTAACATTACCGTCAACGTCAGTCTTCTTCTTGAAGATCCATTTATTCTCTATGGCTTGCCGATCGTCGGGCAAGTCAACCAAAGTCCACACTTTGTTCTCATACATGGATCCCATCTCAGATTTCATGGCTTCAAGCCATTTTGCAGAATCTGGGCTCATCATCGCTTCCTCATAGTTCATAGGTTCGTCATGGTCAAGTAACATGACCTCCAGAATAGGATTATTGTACGACTCTGGTGCGGATCTTGCTCTGGTTGACCTACGAGGTTCAGTAGTAACTTGATCAGAAGTTTCATGATCAAGATCATTAACTTCCTCACAATTGGTGTAGGAATCACTGGAAATGATTTATGTGATGGACTACTTTCTAATAAGGGAGAAGGTACAATTACCTCATCAAGTTCTACTTTCCTCCCACTCAATTATTTCGAGAGAAACTCCTTTTCTAGAAAGGATCCATTCTTAGCAACAAATATCTTGCCTTCGGATCTGTGATAGAAGGTGTACCCAACAATTTCCTTTGGGTATCCTACGAAGACACATTGCTCCAATTTGGGTCGAGCTTATCAGGTTGAAGCTTTTCACATAAGCATCGCATCCCCAAACTTTAAGAAACGACAACTTGGGTTTCTTGCCAAACCACAATTCATATGGTGTTGTTTCAATGGATTTCGATGGTGCCCTATTTAACGTGAATGCAGCCGTCTCTAAAGCATAACCCCAAAATGATAGCGGTAAATCAGTAAGAGACATCATAGATCGCACCATATCTAATAAAGTGCGGTTACGATGTTTGGACAGACTGTTACGCTGTGGTGTTCCAGGTTGCGTGAGTTGTGAAATTATTCCGTATTGTTTCAAATGAAGACCAAACTCATAACTCAAATATTCATCTCCAGAATCATATGGTAGAAACTTAATTTTCTTGTTACGATGATTTTCCACTTCACTATGAAATTCTTTGAACTTTTCAAATGTTTCAGACTTATGTTTCATCAAGTAGACATACCCATATCCGCTCAAATCATCTGTGAAGGTAAGAAAATAACGATACCATCCATTAGCATCAACACTCATCGGACCGCATACATCGGTATGTATTATTTCCAATAAGTCTATTGCTCGTTCTATTGTTCCGGAGAACAGAGTCTTAGTCATCTTGCCCATGAGGCATGGTTCGCAAGCATCAACTGATTCATAATCAAGTGATTCCAAAAGCCCATCAGCATGGAGTTTCTTCATGCGCTTTACACCAATATGACCTAAACGGCAGTGCCACAAATAAGTTGCACTATCATTATTAAACTTATATCTTTTGGCTTCAATACTATGAATATGTGTATCACTACTATCGAGATTCAATAAATATAGACCACTCATCAAGGGTGCATGACCATAAAAGATATTACTCATATAAATGGAACAACCATTATTCTCTGATTTAAATGAATAACCATCTCGCATCAAACAAGATCCAAATATAATGTTCATGCTTAACACTGGCACCAAATAACAATTATTTAGGTCTAATACTAATCCCGAAGGTAGATGTAGAGGTAGCGTGCCGACCGCGATCACATCGACTTTGGAACCATTTCCCCCGCGCATCGTCACCTTGTCCTTAGCCAATCTTTGCTTAATTCGTAGCCCCTGTTGAGTTGCAAATATGAGCAACAGAACCAGTATCAAATACCCAGGTGCTAATGCGAGCATTAGTAAGATACACATCAATAACATGTATATCAAATATTCCTTTCACTTTGCCAGCCTTCTTATCCGCCAAATACTTGGGACAGTTCCGCTTCCAGTGACCAGTCCCTTTGCAGTAGAAGCACTCAGTCTCAGGCTTAGGTCCAGACTTGGGCTTCTTCACTTGAGTAGCAACTTGCTTGCCATTTTTCTTGAAGTTCCCTTTCTTTCCTTTGCCCTTTTTCTTGAAACTAGTATTCTTGTTAACCATCAACACTTGATGCTCCTTCTTGATTTCTACCTCCGCAGCTTTTAGCATTGCGAAGAGCTCGGGAATTGTCTTATCCATCCCTTGCATATTATAGTTCATCATGAAGCTTTTGTAGCTTGGTGGCAGTGATTGAAGAACTCTGTCAATGACACTATCATCAGGAAGATTAACTCCCAGTTGAGTCAAGTGGTTGTGGTACCCAGACATTCTAAGTATATGTTCACTGACAAAACTATTCTCCTCCATCTTGCAGCTGTAGAACTTCTTGGAGACTTCATATCTCTTAATGCGGGCATTGCTTGAAATATTAACTTCAACTCCTGGAACATCTCATATGCTCCATGGCGTTCAAAACGTCGTTGAAGTCCTGGTTCTTATCTGTAAAGCATGGCACACTAAACTATCGAGTAGTCATCAGCTTTACTCTGCGAGACGTTCTTAATGTCATCAGCAGCATCTGCAGCAGGCCTAGCACCTAGCGGTGCTTCCAGGGCGTAATTCTTCTGTGCAGCAATGAGGATAATCCTTAAGTTACGGACCCAGTCCGTGTAGTTGCTACCATCATCTTTCAACTAAGCATTCTCTAGGAACGCATTAAAATTCAATGGAACAATAGCACGACCATTTATCTACAACAACATAGACATGCAAAATACTATTAGGTACTAAGTTCATGATAAATTAAAGTTCAATTAATCATATTACTTAAGAACTCCCACTTAGACGGACATCCCTCTAATAATATAAGTGATCACGTGATCCATATCAACTAAACCATGTCCGATCATCACGTGAGATGGAGTACTTTTCAATGGTGAACATCACTATGTTGATCATATCTACTATATGATTCACGCTCGACCTTTCGGTCTCAGTGTTCCGAAGCCATATCTGCATATGCTAGGCTCGTCAAGTTTAACCTGAGTATTCTGCTTGTGCAAAACTGGCTTGCACCTATTTTTATGTGAACGTAGAGCTTATCATACCCGATCATCACGTGGTTCTCTCAGCATGACGAACTGTAGCAATGGTGCATACTCAGGGAGAACACTTATACCTTGAAATTTAGTGAGAGATCATCTTATAATGCTACTGCCGTACTAAGCAAAATAAGATGCATAAAGGATAAACATCACATGCAATCAATATAAGTGATATGATATGGTCATCATAATCTTGTGCCTTTGATCTCCATCTCCAAAGCATCGTCATGATCACCATCATCACTGGCTTGACATCTTGATCTCCATCATAGAATCGTTGTCGTCTCGCCAACTATTGCTTCTACGACTATCGCTACCACTTAGTGATAAAGTAAAGCAATTACATGGCGATTGCATTTCATACAGTAAAGCGACAACCATATGGCTCCTGCCAGTTGCCGATAACTGTTACAAAACATGATCATCTCATACAATAATTTATATAATCACGTCTTGACCATATCACATCACAACATGCCCTGCAAAAACAAGTTAGACGTCCTCTACTTTGTTGTTGCAAGTTTTACATGGCTGCTATGGGCTTCTAGCAAGAACCGTTCTTACCTACGCATCAAAACCACAACGATTTTTCGTCAAGTGTGTTGTTTTAACCTTCAACAAGGACCGGTCATAGTCACACTCGATTCAACTAAAGCTGGAGACACAGACACCCACTAGCCACCTGTGTGCGAAGCACGTCGGTTGAACCAGTCTCATGAACGCAGTCATGTAAAGTCGGTCTGGGCCACTTCATCCAACAATACTGCCAAATCAAAGTATGACATGCTGCTAAGCAGTATGACTATTATCGCCCACAACTCTTTGTGTTCTACTCGTGCATATAACATCTACGCATAGACTTGGCTCGGATGCCACTGTTGGGGAACGCAATAGTTCAAAAAAAATTCCTACGATCACGCAAGATCTATCTAGGAGACACATAGCAACGAGAGGGGAGAGTGTGTCTACGTACCCTCGTAGACTGAAAGCGGAAGCGTTTAGTAACCCGGTTGATGTAGTCGAACGTCTTCACGATCCAACCGATCAAGTACCGAACGCATGACACCACCGCGATCTACACACGTTCAGCTCGGTGACGTCCCTCGTACTCTTGATCTAGCTGAGGTCGAGGGTGAGTTCCGTCAGCACGACGACATGTTGATGGTGATGATGAAGTTACTGACGGAGGGCTTCGCCTAAGCACTATGACAATATGACCGAGGTGGAAAACTGTGGAGGAGGGCACCGCACACAGCTAAAGATCAACTTGTGTGTCTATCGGGTGCACCCCTCCTCCGTATATAAAGGAGGGGAGGGGGAGGCCGGCCGGCCACAAGGGGCGTGCCAAGGGGGGCAATCCTACCCCTAGTAGGAGTAGGTTTTCCCCCTTTCCTAGTCCTATTAGGAGAAGAAGGAAGGAGAGGAAGAAGAGAAGGAAAGGGGGGGGCTATCCCTAGTCCAATTCGGTTTGGGCTAGGGGTGGCACGTGCCACCTCTTGGCCTGCCTCCTCTGTTTCACTACTAGGCCCATGAGGCCCAATAACTTCCGGGGGGGGGGGGGGGTCCGGTAACCCCCGGTACTCCGAAACTTATCCGAAATGACCTGAACCATTCCGGTGTCCGAATGTAGCCTTCCAATATATAAATATTTATGTCTCGACCATGTCGAGACTCCTTGTCATGTTCGTGATCACATCCGGGACTCCAAACTACCTTCGGTACATCAAATCACATAACGCATAATACATATTGTCATCGAACGTTAAGCGTGCGGACCCTATGGGTTCGAGAACTATGTAGATATGATCGAGACACATCTCCGGTCAATAACACAATAGCGGAACCTGGATCCTCATATTGGTTCCTACATATTCTACGAAGATCTTTATCGGTCAAACCGCATAACAACATATGTTGTTCCCTTTGTCATCCGTATGTTACTTGCCCGAGATTCGATCTCGGTATCATCATACCAAGTTCAATCTCATTACCGGAAAATATATTTACTCGTTCCGTAATGCATCATCCCGTGAATAACTCATTAGTCACATTGCTTGCAAAGGCTCATAGTGATGTGCATTATCGAGAGGGCCCAAAGATACCTTTCCGATACATGGAGTGACAAATCCTAATCTCGATCTATGCCAACTCAACAAACACCATCCGAGACACCTGTAGAGCATCTTTATAATCACCCGGATACGTTGTGATGTGTGATAGCACACAAGGTGTTCCTGCGGTATTCGGGAGTTGCATAATCTCATAGTCATCGAAACATGTATAAGTCATGAAGAAAGCAATATCAATAAACTAAATGATCATAGTGCTAAGCTAACAGATGGGTCTAGTCCATCACATCATTCTCTAATGATGTGATCTCATTCATCAAATGACAACACATGTCCATGGCTAGGAAACTTAACCATCTTTGATTAACGAGCTAGTCAAGTAGAGGCATAATAGGGACACTTTGTTTCTCTATGTATTCACACATGTACTAAGTTTCCGGTTAATACAATTGTAGCATGAATAATAAACATTTATTATGATATAAGGAAATATAAATAACAACTTTATTATTCCTCTAGGGCATATTTCCTTCAATAAGCTAGGACCTGTCACTTATAAATATGTGTGATAAACAGTAACTTGATGCTTTAAAATAAAATTAAAATAGAATAAGAGAACTAGCTTGACACTATTCTTGCACGAAGTATTTTATATATATGTATGTATGTATGTATGTATGTATGTATCGGAGCCTCCATCCAAGTTTGTATGAGGACATAATACACCACATCCAACAATATTTCTTCAGCAAATCCACACAACACAAAAAGGTGGATAATTCCACCAATGTGATAACATAAATATTATTATATTTCCTATATGGTTCCCTTCTTGTACTTTTTATTTAAGTCACCCTGAAGATGAGTGGTGAAATAATCACGGCTCCCCGTGTGATTATTGAGATTGCTGGAGCAATGTGAGGCGTTGGACTTCAGCAACTGGTGTTTCATTCAGATCTATATATACAAACATTAATGTATACTCAACTTAGTCATTGGACTTGGTAAAAAAGAATAATATTGTACATATGATCCAGAGAAAAAAGATTACACGTTAATGTAGAGTAAATAACTAGGGGGCTAGCTTGGGCATCGAATCATAAAGTTAATTACCACGTCTAAAAGTCATGCTAAAATGATTGTGGGCAATGAAAGGTATCAAAATAAGCCGATAAAATGCCAGCAAGTTTTAAAATGAACAAAATAGATATTGTACCAAATGGAAGAGGTATATTACACACCAATAATAAATAGACTTCTGAATTGACTCACAATGTGAACTTTAGAAGGAACATGCAGAATACACACCAGAACATGACTTAATGCACATAACACATTCTAATTAAGCTAACAAAAATGGAAAATGGTAACCTAGAATTGTCATAATTGATTTACTGCTAATAAAACTGGGAGGTGCAAAACAACTAGCATGTGCCAGTGCACATATTGGTGTTTCAATATAATTAATCTCCCTCTTGAAACTGATTGACAAGGGTCGCAAAAACTGAATGCTGAGGAAATCAATCGGATTAGTGATAACACAACAATTCTTGGAACTTGCATTTGTGTTATGTGCAGGCGATATGATTGATGTTCCTATCCCATGTATATCATTTTTCTTGAAGGTTTCTAGTGAGGCAAACTTAGTGATATACACATATTTCATGAGAAAAATGATAGTAAAAAGCAAGGTATATACTAAGTATAACATATTAATCACAACGTCCAAAATCCATATAACCAAGAAGAGACAAAAACACAAACATATGGTATAATTTCACACTCAAAAATTTGTATGTCATCATCCATCTCCAGCTCACTTCACGCATAAATAAGTTTTGTGTGTTGGCTTATATTGCACAACGGTGATAACTATTTTCCTTTGCGCACCACCACAAGAACATAACATAAGTTACTTGAGATGCAAGGAAAGAGAAAAGCATACCATTCATCAGCTTGTATTGTTGCTCCAATCCTTGTAGCTTGAGCTTCATCATATTGTTTTCAGTTGCAAGCCCATCAGTTGTACTGTACAAACATATAGTTGAAAGAAATAATTAGAAGACTATATAAAACGTCGATTTATTATGTAAATTCTTAACATAAATATGTTTTCTTGTCGCGCTTTTGCCTTTGTATTCAACACCAAGTATCCTAACTCTGGTTCATGGCTTCATTAATTTGAAGTTAGGCTTTTATGCTTTTTCTCTTAAAAACCTTTCTCAACGAATTATATATGGATGATATAGCCAAGAGATCAAGATTTTATTAATCTAATTTTGTACCTTCATGAATCCTGAAGTATAATAAAATGGTTCTCACTTAAATAATTATAAAATAGAGAAATAGCAAAATCACTAAAACATCTGCTCATGACCATGTAATAAGTTAGTTGAATTACAAACCTTCATCGATTGCACTTGTGCAAGTAGTGAGTTAGTCTCCTGCTGCCGTAGCTTAGCCTTGCTTTCAAGGCCCGGTAGGTACGCCATCTTGAGCTGCTTACCTCTTAATGCACTATTCCGATATGGAATGATCCTGCAAATAAATTTCACACAAAAGAGCGTACACATAATATATTTTATGAGGTTATTAGGTAAGGTTCAGGACACCTAATGAAGATTGATAAAAATAATGTTTAATACGTAGACGAGAAATACTAAAGTGAGTGTTAAATAATTTATGAAATGGTTGGAAAATGTATTAGAGATATATGTAAACAAGTCATTGAAAGTGCAACAAATACCTAGATCATGATTGATGTAACTTAAAAGTTTTGTTAGGAAATAGGTTGTTGTGTTAATAATGCTAGTATTCCTCCCTAGCTAGATGGGACCTCTCCCAGATGTAGTCCAAAGCTTCATACTTCACACTCGCGTCCTACTTCACATGGGCCTAAAATCCAGAGAACAAGAGCGACTAGACAACAGGTAGAAAAGTGGAGCAAAAACAAGTTAATTGCGATATGAGCTGCGACCTAAGGTCAAATATATTCGAGGCTCCCACTGCGCCCCGACATGAAAGCTGAATTTGCATTTGTAGATGATCTTGTGGATAGGTGTATTGAACTTGTAAAAAAATCTACTAGTATATTTCTTTCCCGGGAAAGAAAGAACAATATTTTTTTGTTAATAAAAACACTAAGAGGAGCTTATTCACCATGATCTACTTCCCATCTTTATCAACATATATCCCTTGAACCGTCATACTTCATAGGATCAAAGTAGAGAGCACGGTGCCCTAGACATGCCGCGCACCAATGGAGAAGGTATTGTACATGCAGAAACTTGTATTCATCATGTAATATAAGGATATAAGCTAGGACTTGTCACTTATAAATATGTGTGATACACAGTAACTAGAATCTTTCAAAGAAAAATATAATATAATAAGAGAATTAGCTTGGCGCTATTCTAGCACAAAGTATTATATATATAGGCATGAACTATATGTATCCGAACCTCCATCCAAGTATCTATGAGAACATAGTACACCACATACAACAATATTTCTTCGGCATATCCACACAACACAAAAAGGTGGATAATTCCACCAATGTTACAAAACAAATATTATAATATTCCCATATGGTTCGTTGCTTGTAATTTTTATTTTAAGTCACCTTGAAAATGTGTGGTGAAATAATCACGACCCCATGTGATTGTTGAGATTGCTGGGGCAGTGTTAGGCGTTCTAATTCATCAACTAGTTTTTCATTCACACCTGTATACAAAAACATGAATGTATACCCAACTTAGTCACTGGACCCGGTACAACAGAATAATTCTGACCGTATGTTCTGTTGGGGAACGTAGCATGCAATTTCAAAAAATTTCCTACGATCACGCAAGATCTATCTAGAAGATGCATAGCAATAAGAGGGGAAGAGTGTGTCCACGTACCCTCGTAGACCGAAAGCTGAAGCGTTAGCTTAACGCGGTTGATGTAGTCGAACGTCTTCGCGATCCAACCGATCAAGCACCGAACGTACGGCACCTCCGAGTTCTGCACACATTCAGCTCGATGACGTCCCTCGAAATTTTGATCCAGCAAATTCTCGAGGGAGAGTTTCGTCAGCACGATGGCGTGGTGACGGTGATGGTGATGTTATCCGCACAGGGCTTCGCCTAAGCACTACGACAATATGACCGGAGGAGTAAACTGTGGAGGGGGGCACCGCAGACGGTTAAGAGAATAACTAATGTGCTTTGGAATGCCCCTGCTCCCGTATATAAAGTAGGAGAGGGAGGAGGCTGGCCCTAGGGGCGCGCCATGGGGGGGGGAACCGACTTGGAGTCCTAGTCCTAGTCAGCCCCCTTCCTTTCTTTCGGAGGGGGGAAGGGGAAAGAGAGGGAGATGGAGAAGGAAAGGGGGCCGCACCCCCTCCCCTTGTCCAATTCAGACTCCCATGGGGGGGCCACCCCTTGTGGGCTCCCCTATCTCTCCCCTATGGCCCATGTTGGCCCATTACTTTCCTCGGGGGGTTCCGGTAATCCCTCGGTACTCCGATAAATATCTGAAACACTCCAAAACCATTCCGGTGTCCGAATACTATCATCCAATATATCAATCTTTACCTCTCGACCATTTCGAGACTCCTCGTCATGTCCATGATCTCATCCGGGACTCCAAACAATCTTCGGTCACCAAAACACATAACTCATAGTATAAATCGTCATCGAATGTTAAGCGTGCAGACCCTACGGGTTCGAGAACTATGTAGACATGACCGAGACACATCTCCGATCAATAACCAACAGTAGAACCTGGATGCTCATATCGGTTCCTACATATTATACGAAGATATTTACTGGTCAAACCATAATGACAACATACGTCATCCCCGTTGTCATCGGTATGTTCCTTGCCCGAGATTCGATCATCGGCATCTTCATACCTAGTTCAATCTCGTTACGGGCAAGTCTCTTTACCCGTTCCGTAATGCATCATCCCACAACTAAATCATTGGTCACATTGCTTGCAAGGCTTATTGTGATGCGCATTACCGAGAGGGCCCAGAGATACCTCTCCGATACTCGGAGTGACAAATCCTAATCTCGATCTATGCCAACCCAACAAACACCTTCAGAGACACCTGTAGAGAATCTTTATAATCACCCAGTTACGTTGTGACGTTTGATAGCACACAAGGTGTTCCTCGGGTATTCGGGAGTTGCATAATCTCATAGTCAAAGGAATATGTATAAGTCATGAAGAAAGCAATAGAAATAAAACTTAACGATCATTATTCTAAGCTAACGGGTGGGTCTTGTCCATCACATCATTCTCCTAATGATGTGATCCCGTTCATCATATGACAACACATGTCTATGGCCAGGAAACTTAACCATCTTCGATTAACGAGCTAGTCAAGTAGAGGCATACTAGGGACACTTTATTTTGTCTATGTATTCACACATGTATCAAGTTTCTGGTTAATACAATTCTAGCATGAATAATGAACATTTATCATGATATAAGGAAATATAAATAACAACTTTATTATTGCCTCTAGGGCATATTTCCTCCAGTCTCCCACTTGTACTAGAGTCAATAATCGAGTAATGATTCTAACACCCATGGAGTCTTGGTGCTGATCATGTTTTGTTCGTGGAAGAGGCTTAGTCAATGGGTCTGCAACATTCAGATCCATATGTATTTTGCAAATCTCTATGTCTACCTCCTTGACTTGATCGCGGTTGGAGTTGAAGTATCCCTTGATGTGTTTGGTTCTCTTGTGAAATCTGGATTCCTCCGCTAAGGCAATTCCTCCAGTATTGTCACAAAAGATTTTCATTGGACCTGATGCACTAGGTATTACACCTAGATCGGATATGAGCTCCTTCATCCAGACTCCTTCGTTTGTTGTTTCCGAAGTAGCTATGTACTCCGCTTCACACGTAGATCTCACCATGACGCTCTTCTTGGAACTGCACCAACTAACAGCTCCACCATTCAATATAAATACATATCCGGTTTGCGACTTAGAGTCATTTGGATCAGTGTCAAAGCTAGCATTGATGTAACCATTTACGACAAGCTCTTTTTCACCTCCATAAACAATAAACATATCCTTAGTCCTTTTCAGGTATTTCAGGATGTTCTTGACCGCTGTCCAGTGATCCACTCCTAGATTACTTTGGTACCTCCCTGCTAAACTTATAGCAAGGTACACATCAGGTCTGGTACACAACATGTCATACATGATAGAACCTATGGCTGAGGCATAGGGAATGCCTTTCATTTTTCTCTATATTCTATAATGGCCGGGCATTGAGTCTGACTCAACTTCACACCTTGTAACACAGGCAAGAACCATTTCGTTGACTGATCCATTTTGAAATTCTTCAAAACTTTATCAAGGTATGTGCTTTGTGAGAGTCCAAATAAGCGTCTTGATCTATCTCTATAGATCTTGATGCCCAATATATAAGGAGCTTCACCGAGGTCTTTCATTGAAAAAGTCTTATTCAAGTATCCTTTTATGCTATCCAGAAATTCTATATCATTTCCAATCAACAATAGTTCATCCACATATAATATTAGAAATGATACAGAGCTCCCACTCACTTTCTTGTAATTACAGGCTTCTCCAAAAGTCTCTATAAAACCATATGCTTTGATCACACTATCAAAGCGTATATTCCAACTCCGAGAGGGTTGCACCAGTCCATAAATGGATCGTTGGAGCTTGCACACTTTGTTAGCACCTTTATGATCGACAAAACCTTCTGGTTGCATCATATACAACTCTTCTTTAAGAAATCCATTAAGGAATGCATTTTTGACATCCATTTGCCAAATTTCATAATCATAAAATGCAGCAATTGCTAACATGATTCGAACAGACTTAAGCATCGCTACGGGTGAGAAGGTCTCATCATAGTCAACTCCTTGAACTTGTCGAAAACCTTTCGCAACAAGTCGAGCTTTGTAGACAGTAACATTACCATCAGCGTCAGTCTTCTTCTTGAAGATCCATTTATTTTCTATGGCTTGCCTATCATCGGGCAAGTCAACCAAAGTCCACACTTTGTTCTCATACATGGACCCCGTCTCAGATTTCATGTCATCAAGCCATTTCGCGGAATCTGGGCTCATCATCGCTTCCTCATAGTTCATAGAATCGTCATGGTCTAGCAACATGACTTCCAGAACAGGATTACCCGTACCACTCTGGTGCAGAACGTACTCTGGTTGACCTATGAGGTTCGGTAGTAACTTGATCTGAAGTTTCATTATCATCATCATTAGCTTCCTCACTAATTGGTGTAGGCATCACTGGAACTGATTTCTGTGATGAACTACTTTCCAATTCGAGAGAAGATACAACTACCTCATCAAGTTCTACTTTCCTCCCACTCACTTCTTTCGAGAGAAACTCATTCTCTAGAAAGGATCCATTTTAGCAACAAATATCTTGCCTTCGGATCTGTGATAGAAGGTGTACCCAACAATTTCTTTTGGGAATCCTATGAAGACGCATTTCTCTGATTTGGGTTTGAGCTTATCAGGCTGAAGATTTTTCACATAAGCATCGCAACCCCAAACTTTAAGAAATGACAGCTTAGGTTTCTTGACAAACCAAAGTTCATATGGTGTCGTCTCAAGGGATTTAGATGGTGCCCTATTTAACGTGAATGCATCTGTCTCTAATGCATAACCCCAAAACGATAGTGGTAAATCGGTAAGTGACATCATAGATCACACCATATCTAATAAAATACGGTTTCGACGTTCAGACACACCATTACGTTGTGGTGTTCCAGGTGCGTCAGTTGCAAAACTATTCCACATTGTTTTAAATGAAGACCAAACTTGTAACTTAAATATTCGCCTCCGCGATCAGATCATAGAAACTTTATTTTCTTGTTACAATGATTTTCCACTTCACTCTGAAATTCTTTGAACTTTTCAAATGTTTCAGACTTATATTTCATTAAGTAGATATACCCATATCTGCTCAAATCATCTGTGAAGGTCAGAAAATAACGATACCCGCCGCGAGCCTCAACACTCATCGGACCGCATACAACAGTATGTATTATTTCCAATAAATTAGTGGCTCGCTCCATTGTTCCGAAGAACAGAGTCTTAGTCATCTCACCCATGAGGAATGGTTCGCAAGCATCAAGTGATTCATAGTCAAGTGATTCCAAAAGCCCATCTGCATGGAGTTTCTTCATGCGCTTTACACCAATATGACCTAAATGGCAGTTCCACAAATAAGTTGCACTATCATTATTAACTTTGCATCTTTTGGCATCAATATTATGAATATGTGTATCACCACAACCGAGATTCAACAAAAATAGACCACTCATCAAGGGTGCATGACCATAAAAGATATTGCTCATATAAATAGAACAACCATTATTCTCTGATTTAAACAAATAACCGTCTCGCATTAAACAAGATACAAATATAATGTTCATGCTCAATGCTGGAACCAAATAAGAATTATTCAGGTCTAAAACTAATCCCGGAGGTAGATGTAGAGGTAGCGTGCCGACGGTGATCAAATCGACCTTGGAACCATTTCCGATGCACATCCTCACCTCGTCCTTAGCCAATCTTCGTTTAATCCATACCCCCTGTTTCTAGTTGCAAATATGAGCAACAGAACCAGTATCAAATACCCTGGCGCTACTATGAGCATTAGTAAGGTACACATCAATAACATGTATATCAAATATACCTTTCACTTTGCCATCCTTCTTATCCACCAAATACTTGGGGCAGTTCCGCTTCCAGTGACCAGTCCCTTTATAGTAGAAGCACTCAGTTTCAGGCTTAGGTCTAGACCCGGGCTTCTTCCCGGGAGCAGCAACTTGCTTGCTATTCTACTTGAAGTTCCCCTTATTTCCTTTGCCCTTTTTCTTGAAACAAGTGGTCTTGTTAACCATCAACACTTGTGTTCCTTCTTGATTTCTACCTCCGCAGCCTTGAGCATTGTTAAGAGCTCGGGAATCGTCTTGCTCATCCATTGCATATTATAGTTCATCACGAAGCCTTTATAGCTTGGTGGCAGTGATTGAAGAACTCTGTCAATGACACTATCATCCGGAATATTAACTCCTAGCTGAGTCAAGTGGTTATGGTACCCAGACATTCTGAGTATGTGTTCACTGACAGAACTGTTCTCCTCCATCTTACAGCTATAGAACTTGTTGGAGACTTCATATCTCCTAACTCGGGTATTTGCTTGAAATATTAACTTCAACTCCTGGAGCATCTCATATGCTCCATGAAGTTCAAAACGTCTTTGAAGTCCCGATTCTAAGCCGTAAAACATGGCACACTGAACTATTGAGTAGTCATCAGATTTAGCTTGCCAGGCGTTCATAATGTCTGGAGTTGCTCCTGTAGTAGGCCTTGCACCTAGTGGTGCATCAAGGACGTAATTCTTCTGTGCAACAATGAGGATAATCCTCAAGTTACGGACCCAGTCCGTACAGTTGCTACCATCATCTTTCAACTTAGCTTTCTCTAGGAAGGCATTAAAATTCAAGGGAACAGTAACACGGGCGAGTGATCTACAACATAGATATGTAAAAACTATCGGGACTAAGTTCATGATAAATTTAAGTTCAAGTAATCATATTACTTAAGAACTCCCACTTAGATAGACATCCCTCGAGTCATCTAAATGATCACGTGATCCATATCAACTAAACCATGTTAGATCATCACGTGAGATGGAGTAGTTTTCAATGGTGAACATCTCTATGTTGATAATATCTACGATATGATTCACGTTTGATCTTTCGGTCTCAGTGTTCCGAGACCATGTCTATACATGCTAGGCTCGTCAAGTTTAACCCGAGTATTCTGCACATGCAAAACTGTCTTGCCCCCGTTGTATGTGAATGTAGAGCTTATCACACCCGATCATCATGTGGTGTCTTGGCACGACGAACTATCGCAACGGTGCATACTCAGGGAGAACACTTATACCTTGAAATTTAGTGAGGGATCATCTTATAATGCTACCGCCGTACTAAGCAAAATAAGATGCATAAAGGATAAACATCACATGCAATCAAAATATGTGACATGATGGCCATCATCATCTTGTGCCTTTGATCTCCATTTCGAAAGCACCGTCATGATCTCCATCGTCGCCGTCTTGACACCTTGATCTCCATCATAGCGTCGTTATTGTCTCGCCAACTATTGCTTCTATAGCTATCGCTAACGCATAGTGATAAAGTAAAGCAATTATATGGCGATTGCATTTCATACAATAAAGCGACAACCATAAGGCTCCTGCCAGTTGCCAATAACTTCTACAAAACTTGATCATATCATACAATAACGTATATCACATCATGTCTTGACCATATCACATCACAACATGCCCTGCAAAAACAAGTTAGACGTCCTCTACTTTGTTGTTTCAAGTTTTACGTGGCTGCTACGGGCTTGTAGTGTAACACCCACGATGCGGCTATATCACCCACGTGCCGGAGCACGACTTAGAGGCATAACCGCATAGTAGGCATGTCGCAAGAGGGGTAATCTTTACACATCCCATGTACTGAATAAGAAAGGGATAAACAGTTGGCTTACAATCGCCACTTCACACAAAACATAAATATAGCATTACATCATCCAAAATACAATCAAGGTCCAACTACGGAACCAACATAAATAAAGACAACCCCAAATGCATAGATCCCCGATCGCCCCAACTGGGCTCCTCTACCGATCGTCCAGAAAGGAAACATAGTAACGTCCCAAATCCTCGTCGAACTCCCACTTGAGTTTGGTCGCGTCCCCTGCATTGGCATCATCGGCACCTGCATCTGGTTTGGGAAGTAATCTGTGAGTCACGGGGACTCAGCAATCTCACACCCTCACGATCAAGACTATTTAAGCTTATGGGTAGAAAAAGGTAGTGAGGTGGATCTGCAGCAAGCACTAGCATGTATGGTGGCTAACTTACGCAAAAGAGAGCGAGAAGAGAAGCAAAGCACGGTCGAGAAGCTATAAAGATCAAGAAGTGATCCTAAAACTAGTTACGTTCAAGCATAACACGAGACCGTGTTCTCTTCCTGGACTCCGCCGAAAAGAGACCATCACGGTTACACACGCGGTTGATTCATTTTATTTAAGTTAAGTTTCAAGTTTTCTACAACCGGACATTAACAAATTCCCATCTGCCCATAACCGCGGGCACAACTTTCGAAAGTTCATAACCCTGCAGGGGTGTCCCAACTTAGCCCATCACAAGCTCTCATGGTCAACGAAGGATATTCCTTCTAGCGGGAAGATCCGATCAGTCTCGGAATCCCAGTTACAAGACATTTCAACAATGGTAAAACAAGACCAGCAAAGCCACCCGATGTGCCAAAAAATCCTGATAGTAGTTGCATGTATCTCGTTCTCAGGGCAACACCGAATGAGACTAGCTACGGGTAAAACCAAACCTCAAGTTTCCCCTCGGTGGCTCCGCATGCAGCTCGGTTCGTACCAACACTCAGAGGAGCACTGGCCCCCGAGGGGGGGGGGGGGTTTAAAATAAGATGACCCTTGAGTCTGCAGAACCCAAGGGAAGGTATATATGGTGGTAGGTAGGCAAATGGTAAAACCAAGGTCGGGCCTTGCTGGAGAAGTTTTATTCAAAGCGAACTGTCAAGGGGTTCCCATAACACCCAACCGCGTAAGGAACGAAAAATCAAGGAATATAACACCGGTATGACGGAAACTAGGGCGGCAAGAGTGGAACAAAACACCAGGCATAAGGCCGAGCCTTCCACCCTTTACCAAGTATATAGATGCATTAAAGTAAACAAGATATAATAATGATATCCCAACTAATATCCATGTTCCAACAAGGAACAAACTCCATCTTCACCTGCGACTAGCAACGCTATAAGAGGGGCTGAGCAAAGCGGTAACATAGACATACAATGGTTTGCTAGGAAAGGTGGGTTAGAGGCTTGGCATGGAAATAAGGGAGGCATGATATAACAAGTGGTAGGTATCGCGGCATAGCAAAAGAGTGAGCAACTAGCAAGCAAAGATAGAAGTGATTTCGAGGGTATTGTCATCTTGCCTGCAAAGTTCTCCGAGTTGACGAAAACTTGATCCTCGTAAGCGTACTCAACGGGTTCCTTGATCACGAACTCGTCTCCCGGCTCTACCCAAGGCAATAACACAAGCAAAGGAAACCACAACCAACCACGGTGCAATGCGCAAGCAACATGATGTAAAACATGACATGCTATGCGGGATGTGATATGCAATGCATATGCATGCTCCGGAAGGAAAAGATTGATCAAGGCAACAAATTGGTAAACCAAGTGCACCGCTAGAAAGATGAGTTGATTTCGGTCGAAATCGATATAAAGATCACCGGAACCGGATGCACGGTTTGCAAATGACAAGCAAAACAATAATGGCACAATTCTGTGATTAACAACACGATGCCATCTAGAATGCAACAAGAAACTAAGCTACTGCACCCCAACATAGCAAGAAAGCACATGGAAGTGAACTACTCAAGATGCTTGACAAAAGATGAACACTGAGCTACGGCTAATTCACACAATAGCAGGTTCAAACAAGCATGACAAAAGTGCAAAAGATATCAGCATCACAGCCTTAGTGAAATTATTAACATGTTAGGAATTAACATCAGGAAGCAATGTTTAGGGCAAGATAAAAATATACTACAGGAACATAACATAGCAAACAAAGGAATGACATGAATCTACTCAAATCATAGAACAAAAGTCCCTTACTGACCATAAGCCAAAAGGGCACAGAAAATATGATGGCACCCATGTAAACATAGCAAGTTTCGTTAACAGATTCAGACTTAGCAGAAAAACTGAGCATGGCCAAACAGAGTTATGAAGGCCTCTTTGCGAGCTTGATTCACTCATCACAAGGCATTGCATGACAAGATAAGCATAGCAATAGCAAGAAGACATGTTTATGAAGCTAACCAATGCAAGAGCAAGTTCATAGCATGAATGGATCAACTACAACAACCTTGGCAAAAGTGATTAACATGTAAACAATCTGCCAGGAACATTTTATAGCAAAAGTAGATCAAGATTAATTCATGCTAGGGCACTCCATAAACTCAAACATGGGCATGGATGGATAGAACATAACCATATGTCCAAATCATCCTTACTAAACATACTCAAAAGAAGCATGGATCTCTCTGTAGCAACATGAACACATGGCATGAAAATAACAGCAGAGCAATGACTTGGTGAAATTCTAAGTCCCTGAAATCAGCAATATCACGAGAGCTACTTTGCATGCTTGTGCTAGTCACCACATTGATCACAAAAATACATGGCATACACCCCTGTAAAGATGACATGGCATAGACCAAAACACATGTAGAGCACATGACCATATGCAGCACACAACAATTGTAGCAAAAAATGACAAATGCTCAAACTCTGCTAAGAATCAGCACCTAACATTTTATAGCACTCTTGCATCAATGATTTGGGCATCAAGATGGACTCAAACAAGCATGGCACAGTGGAACAAAATGAAGAGCACATCCTGATGAACAATTTTATATATAGCACACACAAAACGAAGCAGTATGCAACAAGTTATGGCATGGCAAACACGGCAATATGAGATGAGAATCCTAGGGACTTGGTGAAAAAATCAACCTCGTGGAAAGTGGATGAAGAGGTTCCTGAACGGAGCGGAGCGGGACGGGCGTGCCATTTGGATCGGGGGACGAGGCCAGATCGGGATGGAGGGGTCCCGACGCGGGGTCAACACCGGCGAACTCGCCGGAGACGAGGATGAGGAGGTTGCCGGAGTTGCGGCGAGGGCGGATCCGGCCGTGGGGCCTCCGGATCCGGCCGGATCTGGGCACGACGTGGCTGGAGGAGCAGGGGCCAGCGAGGGGCGGCGCCGGAGGAGGCGGCGGGGCGACGCGCGATGGAGCGGCGGGGCGAAGGCGGTGGGGCGCACGGGCGAGCGGCACGGTCGGGCCCGGCGCGGGCCCCGGATGGGCTCCGCGGGCTGTGGCGGCGATGGGAGGACGGCGGATGACGTGGCGCGTGATACGTCTCCAACGTATCTATAATTTTTGATTGTTCCATGCTATTATATTATCAACCTTGGATGCTTTATATGCATTTATATGCTATTTTATATGATTTTTGGGACTAACCTATTAACCTAGAGCCCAGTGCCAGTTTCTGTTTTTCCCTTGTTTTAGAGTATGGCAGAAAAGGAAAATCAAACGGAGTCCAATTGACCTGAAACTTCACGGAACTTATTTTTGGACCAGAAGAAACCCAGAAGACTTGGAGTGCACGTAAGGGGATCAACGAGGAAGCCACAAGGCAGGGGGCGCGCCCACCCCCCCCCCCGGGCGCACCCTCCACCCTCGTGGGCCCCTCCTGGCTCCCCTGACGTACTTCTTCCGCCTACATATCTTCATATACCCTAAAAACATCCGGGAGCACAATAGATCGAGAGTTCCGCCGCCAGAAGCCTCCGTAGCCACCGAAAACCAATCTAGACCAGTTCCGGCACCCTGCCGGAGGGGGCAATCCCTCTCCGGTGGCCATCTTCATCATCCCGGTGCCCTCCATGACGAGGAGGGAGTAGTTCTCCCTGGGAGCTGTGGGTATGTACCAGTAGCTATGTGTTTGATCTCTCTCTCTCTCTCTCTCTCTCTCGTGTTCTTGAGGTGATACGATCTTGATGTATCGTGAGCTTTGCTATTATATTTGGATCTTATGATGTTTCTTACCCCCTCTACTCTCTTGTAATGGATTGAGTTTCCCCTTTGAAGTTATCTTATCAGATTGAGTCTTTAAAGATTTGAGAACACTTGATGTATGTCTTGCCGTGCGTATCTGTGGTGACAATGGGATATCACGTGATTCACTTGATGTATGTTTTGGTGATCAACTTGCGGGTTCCGCCCATGAACCTATGCATAGGGGTTGGCACACGTTTTCATCGTGATTCTCCGGTAGAAACTTTGGGGCACTCTTTGAGGTTCTATGTGTTGGTTGAATAGATGAATCTGAGATTGTGTGATGCATATCGTATAATCATACCCACGGATACTTGAGGTGACATTGGAGTATCTAGGTGACATTAGGGTTTTGGTTGATTTGTGTCTTAAGGTGTTATTCTAGTACAAACTCTAGGGCTGTTTGTGACACTTATAGGAATAGCCCCACGGATTGATTGGAAAGAATAACTTTGAGGTGGTTTCATACCCTACCATAATCTCTTCGTTTGTTCTCCGCTATTAGTAGCTTTGGAGTGACTCTTTGTTGCATGTTGAGGGATAGTTATGTGATCCAATTATGTTATTATTGTTGAGAGGACTTGCACTAGTGAAAGTATGAACCCTAGGCCTTGTTTCAACGCATTGCAATACCGTTTACGCTCACTTTTATCATTAGTTACCTTGTTGTTTTTATAATTTCATATTACAAAAACTATTATCTACTATCCATATTGCACTTGTATCACCATCTCTTCGCCGAACTAGTGCACCGATACAGTTTACCATTGTATTGGGTGTGTTGGGGACACAAGAGACTCTTTGTTATTTGGTTGCAGGGTTGCTTAAGAGAGACCATCTTCATCCTATGCCTCCTACAGATTGATAAACCTTAGGTCATCCACTTGAGGGAAATTTGCTACTGTCCTACAAACCTCTGCACTTGGAGGCCCAACAACGTCTACAAGAAGAAGGTTGTGTAGTAGACATCAAACTCTTTTCTGGCGCCGTTGCCGGGGAGGTGAGTGCTTGAAGGTATATCTTTAGATCTTGAAATCGAGTCCTTTAGTTTCTTGTTTTATCACTTGCTTAGTTTATAAAAGAAAATTAAAAAAATGGAATTAAGTTTGCCTCATACGCTTCATATTTTTAATATCTTTCGTGAGTATGATGGAAAGGAAAATTGTGCCAAAGTGTTAGAAGAAGAATGCATTAAAATGTTTGGCACTAAATATTTGAATGATGAGCATGATTGCAATGTTGTTAGTATGAATTCCTTGAATATCCATGATGCTAATGATATGCAAAGCCACAAGCTTGGGGAAGCTATGTTTGATGAAGATGATATTTTTTTATCCCCCAAGCTTTGATGAGCAAATTTACTATGATGAAAGCATGCCTCCTATCTATGATGATTATTGTGATGACACGTATGCTTTAAAGAATAGTGATAACCATGAAACTTGTCATCTTGATCTTAATTTTAAATCACATGATAATTATTTTGTTGAGTTTGCTCCCACTATTATTCATGAGAAGAATTTTGCTTATGTGGAGAGTAGTAAAATTTCTATGCTTGTAGATCGTGAAAAGAATGCTTTAGGTGCTGGTTATATTGTTGAATTCATTCATGATGCTACAGAAAAATTATTATGAGGGAGGAATATATGCTTGTAGGAATTGCAATAATATCAAGTTTCCTCTCTATGTGCTTAAAGTTTTGAAGTGTTGGTTGCTTTACCTTCCTATGCAAGTTGATTCTTGTTCTCACAAATTGTTTGCTCACAAAATCCCTATGCATAGGAAGTGGGTTAGACTTAAATTTTCTAGTCATATTCTTCATGATGCTCTCTTTATGTTACAATTTTTATCTTTTATGTGAGCATCATCGAAATCATCATGCCTAGCTAGGGGCGTTAAATGATAGCGCTTGTTGGGAGGCAACCCAACTTTATTTTTGTTCCTTGATTTTTGCTCCTGTTTAGTAATAAATAAATTATCTAGCCTCTTTTATGATTGAGTTTTTATGTTTTAATTAGTGTTTGTGCCAAGTAGAACCGTTGGGAAGACTTGGGGAAAGTCTTGTTGATCATGCTGTAAAAAACAGAAACTTTAGCGCTCACGAGATTTGCTGCCATTTTTTATTGGAGAGTGCTATTTAGTTAATTATTTTTTAAGATGATTAATAGATAAATTCCTCACGTCCATAAATTTATTTTAGAATTTTTGAGGTTCCAGAAGTTTGCGTTAGTTACAGATTCCTACAGGCTGTTCTGTTTTTGACAGATTCTGTTTTTCATGTGTTGTTTACTTATTTTGATGAATCTATGGCTAGTAAAAGAGTTTATAAACCATAGAGAAGTTGGAATACAGTAGTTTTAACACCAATATAAATAAATAATGAGTTCATTACAGTACCTTGAAGTGGTGTTTTGTTTTCTTTCGCTAACGGAGCTTACGAGTTTTCTGTTAAGCTTTGTGTTGTGAAGTTTTCACATTTTTGGCAAAGATTCGATGGACTATGGAATAAGGAGTGGCAAGAGCCTAACCTTGGGGATTACCAAGTCACCCCAAGGTAATATCCAAGGACACCAAAAAGCCTAAGCTTGGGGATGCCCCGGAAGGCATCCCCTCTTTCGTCTTCGTTCATCGGTAACTTTACTTGGAGCTATATTTTTATTTTCCACATGATATGTGTTTTTCTTGGAGCGTCATTTCATTTTATTTTGTTTATCTTGCTGTTTAAATAAAATACCAAGATATGAAATTATTAAATGTAAGAGAGTCTTCACATAGTTGCATAGTTATTCGACTACTCATCGATCTTCACTTATATCTTTCGGAGTAGTTTGTCGTTTGCTCTAGTGCTTCACTTATATCTTTTTAGAGCACGGTGGTGGTTTTATTTTATAGAAATAGATGAAATCTCATGCTTTACTTATATTATTTTGAGAGTCGTTTAGAACAGCATGGTATTTTGCTTTGGTTATGAAACTAGTCCTAATATGATGGGCATCCAAGAGGGATATAATAAAATTTTCATATGAAGTGCATTGAATACTATGAGAAGTTTGATACTTGATGATTGTTTTGAGATACGAGGATGGTGATATTAGAGTCATGCTAGTTGAGTAGTTGTGAATTTGAGAAATACTTGTGTTAAAGTTTGTGATTCCCGTAGCATGCACGTATGGTGAACCGTTATGTGACGAAGTCGGAGCATGATTTATTTATTGATTGTCTTCCTTATGAGTGGCGGTCGGGGACGAGCGATGGTCTTTTCCTACCAATCTACCCCCCTAGGAGCATGCGCGTAGTACTTTGTTTCGATAACTAATAGATTTTTGCAATAAGTATATGAGTTCTTTATGACTAATGTTGAGTCCATGGATTATACGCACTCTCATCCTTCCATCATGGCTAGCCTCTCTAGTACCGCGCAACTTTCACCGGTACCATAAACCCACCATATACCTTCCTCGAAACAGCCACCATACCTATCTATTATGGCATTTCCATAGCCATTACGAGATATATTGCCATGCAACTTTCCACCATTCCATTTATTATGACACGCTCCATCATTGTCATATTGCTTTGCACGATCATGTAGTTGACATTGTATTTGTGGCAAAGCCACCGTTCATAATTATTTCATACATGTCACTCATGCATCATTGCACATCTCGATACACCGCCGGAGGCATTCATATATAGTCATATCTTGTCCTAAGTATCGAGTTGTAATTCTTGAGTTGTAAGAAAATAAAAGTGTGATGATCATCATTATTAGAGCATTGTCCCAGTGAGGAAAGGATGATGGAGACTATGATTCCCCCACAAGTTGAGATGAGACTCCAGACGAAAATAAATAAATAAATAAAAGAGGCCAAAGAAGCCCAAAAAAGAGAAAAGAGGCCATAAAAAAGAGAAGGCCCAAATAAAAAAAATAAAAAAATGATAGAAAAAGAGAGAAGGGGCAATGCTACTATCCTTTTACCACACTTGTGCTTCAAAGTAGCACCATGATCTTCATGATAGAGAGTCTCTTGTTTTGTCACTTTCATATACTAGTGGGAAATTTTCATTATAGAACTTGACTTGTATATTCCAATGATGGGCTTCCTCAAAATGCCCTAGGTCTTCGTGAGCAAGCGAGTTGGATGCACACCCACTAGTTTCTTTTGTTGAGCTTTCATACATTTATAGCTCTAGTGCATCCATTGCATGGCAATCCCTACTCACTCACATTGATATCTATTAATGGGCATCTCCATAGCCCATTGATACGCCTAGTTGATGTGAGACTATCTTATCCTTTTTGTCTTCTCCACAACCACCATTCTATTCCACCTATAGTACTATGTCCATGGATCACACTCATGTATTGCGTGAAGATTGAAAAGGTTTGAGAACATCAAAAGTATGAAACAATTGCTTGGCTTGTCATCGGGGTTGTGCATGATTTAAATATGTTGTGTGGTGAAGATGGAGGATAGCCAGACTATATGATTTTGTAGGGATAGCTTTCTTTGGCCATGTTATTTTGAGAAGACATGATTGCTTTGTTAGTATGATTGAAGTATTATTATTTTTATGTCAATATTAAACTTTTGTCTTGAATCTTATGGATCTGAATATTCTTGCTACAATAAAGAGAAATACATGATGAATATGTTAGGTAGCATTCCACATCAAAAATTCTGTTTTTATCATTTACCTACTCGAGGACGAGCATGAATGAAGCTTGGGGATGTTGATACGTCTCCAACGTATTTATAATTTTTGATTGTTCCATGATATTATATTATCAACCTTGGATGCTTTATATGCATTTATATGATATTTTATATGATTTTTGGGACTAACCTATTAACCCAGAGCCCAGTGCCAGTTTCTGTTTTTTCCTTGTTTTAGAGTATCGCAGAAAAGAAAAAAATTAAACGGAGTCCAATTGACCTGAAACTTCACCGAACTTATTTTTGGACCAGAAGAAACCCAGAAGACTTGGAGTGCACGTAAGGGGATCAACATGGAAGCCACGAGGCAGGGGGGCGCGCCCACCCCCTGGGCGCGCCCTCCACCCTCGTGGTCCCCTCATGGCTCCCCTGATGTACTTCTTCCGCCTATATATCTCCATATACGCTAAAAACATCCGAGGGCACAATAGATCGGGAGTTCCGCCGCCAGAAGCCTCCGTAGCCACCGAAAACCAATCTAGACCCGTTCCGGCACCCTACCGGAGGGGCAATCCCTCTCCGGTGGCCATCTTCATCATCCCGGTGCTCTCCATGACAAGAAGGGAGTAGTTCTCCCTGGGGGCTGTGGGTATGTACCAGTAGCTATGTGTTTGATCTCTCTCTCTCTCTCTCTCTCTCTCTCTCTCTCTCGTGTTCTTGAGGTGATACGATCTTGATGTATCGCGAGCTTTGCTATTATATTTGGATCTTATGATGTTTCTTACCCCCTCTACTCTCTTGTAATGGATTGAGTTTCCCCTTTGAAGTTATCTTATCAGATTGAGTCTTTAAAGATTTGAGAACACTTGATGTATGTCTTGCCGTGTGTATCTGTGGTGACAATGGGATATCACGTGATTCACTTGATGTATGTTTTGGTGATCAACTTGCGGGTTCCGCCCATGAACCTATGCATAGGGGTTGGCACACGTTTTCATCGTGATTCTCCGGTAGAAACTTTGGGGCACTCTTTGAGGTTCTATGTGTTGGTTGAATAGATGAATCTGAGATTGTGTGATGCATATCGTATAATCATACCCACGGATACTTGAGGTGACATTGGAGTATCTAGGTGACATTAGGGTTTTGGTTGATTTGTGTCTTAAGGTGTTATTCTAGTACAAACTCTAGGGCTGTTTGTGACACTTATAGGAATAGCCCCACGGATTGATTGGAAAGAATAACTTTGAGGTGGTTTCGTACCCTACCATAATCTCTTCGTTTGTTCTCCGCTATTAGTAGCTTTGGAGTGACTCTTTGTTGCATGTTGAGGGATAGTTATGTGATCCAATTATGTTATTATTGTTGAGAGGACTTGCACTAGTGAAAGTATGATCCCTAGGCCTTGTTTCAACGCATTGCAATACCGTTTACGCTCACTTTTATCATTAGTTACCGTGCTGTTTTTACAATTTCAGATTACAAAAACTATTATCTACTATCCTTATTGCACTTGTATCACCATCTCTTCGCCGAACTAGTGCACCTATACAATTACCATTGTATTTGGTGTGTTGGGGACACAAGAGACTCTTTGTTATTTGGTTGCAGGGTTTCTTGAGAGAGACCATCTTCATCCTACGCCTCGTACGTATTGATAAACCTTAATTAGGTCATCCACTTGAGGGAAATTTGCTACTGTCCTACAAACCTCTGCACTTGGAGGCCCAACAACGTCTACAAGAAGAAGGTTGTGTAGTAGACATCAACGCGCCGTGGTTGGTCCGGCGTAGCGGCTGGACATGTCCGGACGGTGGAAGATTTGTCCGGCGGCGTGAGGTGGAAGGAGGTTAGGGTTTTGGACCCGAAATTTCGAGAGGGGATCACATATTTATACATAGAAGGAGGTGGGAGTGTCCAAATGGAGTGCGGTTTTCGGCCACGCGATTGTGATCGAACGGCCGAGAGGATGGAGGGGGTTTGGATGGGTTTGTGGGCTGACTTGGAGGGGTGTTGGGCTGCAACACACACGAGGGCTTTATGGTTCCCCGGTTAACCGTTGGAGTATCAAACTGACTCCAAATGGCACGAAACTTGACAGGCGGTCTACCGGTGGTGTACCAAGGCCACTTGGAAAATATCGGTCCATTCCGAGAAAGTTTAACACCCGCATAGGAAAAGAGGAAAAAGGGGGCGCCGGAGGACGTAGGAGTGTCAGATTGCAAAATGGACAATGGGGAAAATGCTCGGATGCATGAGACGGACACGTATGCAAATGCGATGCACGTGATGACATGATATGAAATGCATGACATGAACAAAAAGCAAAACGAAGACAAAACCCAACCATGAAGGAATCTCATAACTTAGAGCCGAAAATGGCAAGAGTCGGAGTACAAATATGGTAAGTTACATCCGGGGTGTTACATGTAGTAAGAATTGTTCTTACCTTCGCATCAAAACCGCAACAATCTTTCATCAAGTGTGCTTTTTTATCCTTCGACAAGGATCGGCCGTAGTCAAATTCGATTCAACTAAAGTTGGAGAAACAGGCACACGCCAGCCACCTTTATGCAAAACAAGTTGCATGTCTGTCGGTGGAACCATTCTCATGAATATGGTCATGTAACGTTTGTCCATGTCGCTTCATCCAACAATATAGCCGAATCAAAATAATATGTTGGTGGTAAGCAGTATGACTATAATCGCCCACAACTCTTTGTGTTCTACTCGTGCATATCATCTACGCATAGACCTAGCTCGGATGCCACTGTTGGGGAACGTAACATGCAATTTCAAAAAAATTCCTATGATCACGCAAGATCTATCTAGGAGATGCATAGCATCGAGAGGGGGAGAATGTGTCCACGTACCCTCGTAGATCGAAAGCGGAAGCGTTAGCTTAACGTGGTTGATGTAGTCGGTCTTCGCGATCCAACCGATCAAGCACCGAACGTACGACACCTCCGAGTTCTGCACACGTTCAGCTCAATGACGTCCCTCGAACTCTTGATCTAGCAAAGTGTCGAGGGAGAGTTTCTTCAGCACGATAGCGTGGTGACGGTGATGGTGATGTGATTCGCGCAGGGCTTCGCCTAAGCACTACGACAATATGACCGGAGGAGTAAACTGTGGAGGGGCAACACACACGACTAAGAGAATAACTTTTGTGCTTTGGGGTGCCCCTGCCCCCGTAGATAAAGGAGGAGAGGGAGGAGGCCGGCCCTAGGGGCGCGCCATGGGGGGGGGCGACTTGGCCTCCTAGTCCTAGTCGCCCCTTCCTTTCTTTCGAAGGGGGAAAGAGGAAGGAGAGGGAGAGGGAGAAGGAAAGGGGGGGGGGGGGGGCGTGCCCACTCCCCTTGTCCAATTCGGACTCCCATGGGGGGCGCTAACCCTTGCGGGCTCCCCCCTCCCTCTCCCATATGGCCCATGTTGGCCCATTACTTTCCCCGGGGGGTTCCGGTAACCCCTCGGTACTCTGATAGATATCCAAAACACTCTGAAACCATTCTAGTGTCTGAATACTATCGTCCAATATATCAATCTTTACCTCTCGACCATTTTGAGACTCCTCGTCATGTCCGTGATCTCATCCGGGACTCCAAACAATCTTTGGTCACCAAAACACATAACTCATAATACAAATCGTCATCAAATGTTAAGCGTGCGGACCCTACGGGTTTGAGAACTATGTAGACATGACCGAGACACATCTCCGATCAATAACCAACAGTGGAACCTGGATGCTCATATTGGTTCCTACATATTCTACGAAGATCTTTATCGGTCAAACCGCAATGACAACATACGTCATTCCCTTTGTCATCGGTATGTTACTTGCCCGATATTCGATCGTCGGTATCTTAATACCTAGATCAATCTCATTACCGGCATGCCTCTTTACTCGTTCCATAATGCATCATCCTGCAACTAACTCATTAGTCACATTATGGCGGGTCTTGTCCATCACATCATTCTCCTAATGATGTGATCCCGTTAATCAAATGACAACACATGTCTATGGTCAGGAAACTTAACCATCTTTGATTAACATGCTAGTCAGGTAGAGGCATACTAGGGACACTTTGTTTTCTCTATGTATTCACACATGTATCAAGTTTCCGGTTAATACAATTCTAGCATGAATAATAAAAAATTATCATGATATAAGAAAATATAAATAACAACTTTATTATTGCCTCTAGGGCATATTTCCTTCATGTTCCACCGAAATAGGATTACATGTTAATGTGGATTAAATAACTAGGGGGATTATCTAGGGCATTGAATTGTAAAGTTAATTACCACTTCTAAAAGTCATGCTAAAAGAACACATACAACTATCATGTATTGTGTTGCTTGGATCTAGGAATACATCCATCAGTGCATGCATTCGAAGAAATAAATTTTTATTCGGAAAATGGACTTTGAAAAGGCCTTTAATATGATTGAGCATTAGACCATCAATAAATTTTTGTTGCTAGAGTGTTTGGCTCAAATGGATCAGGTGGATTGATATGATTTATGACACTGGATATTCTGTTGTACTGCATGATGGCATCTCTAGTGAGCAGTTTCTCTTTAAAAGAGTCGTTAGGCAAGGAGACCCCCTTCCCCTCTGAGTTTTGTGCTGACAGCCAATCTCCTGCAGTATATTTGCAATGAGGCCATGTCTCAAAGCCTAATTGATCATCCTTTCCCAACTGGATCATGCCATGTAGCGACCCGACCCGAATGGATCAAGTCTCGGTGCTTAAGTGTCATCCCTGGATCGGTATGCTGACACACACAGTACTTGGGGATTTATAACAGAGGTAAATCACATGTATAAAGTAACGTAAATACTATTACCTCAATCCAAATAGAGGAAGTAACAACAAGGTTGTGGATTCCCATCAACTCAAATGTCAAAGTTGAGTGTAGAAATTGTAACCCTAATGTATCACTTACTCATCATACGAATCCTGCAACATGAGACATTGCAGCCATGTAGGTCAGTATATTGAATGTACTGGCAATTTCACACTGTAGAGCAATGCTGAATAATGGCTATCAATACATGCATATTTGGCTGGTGGAGGCTCTAAGTTTAATTTTTCATAAAGCTAATTTTTCCCTACAACAAAGGAATATATTTTATTTGACTACAAAGTTTGTTGAAAATTATTGGGAAGGTAACCCCAACTCAATCCCAAATTATCATCAATAACCCAACAAATTAATTTAAGTAATGTGATGAGATCAAATCAATAATTCAAGTACCAGATACTCAAGATGTGCATAATCGGGGACACGACTAATCATGATTAGTTTGTACACTCTGCACAGGTTTGCACACTTTTCCCCACAAGACTCGATCTTCTCCGTTGATTCCTCACACTACATGATGTTTGAGAAACAGATGACCGAGACACAGTCTTTCAGAAGCATTAACTCTTTACGACGGGTAGACCGTACCACCTACATCCCCTACATCTTCTAGTCTACCACTAAAATAGGCCACACAACATACTGAACTATGTCGGAGCCCATAATGGCTTGTGGCTGCACACGGAAGTTTCCAGCATGAATAACATTCTTTGAGTCTGGGTGGCGGACCATAGGATGATCACACGGATTCCCCGGGATCTCCTTGGACAACACTGGATTACCCCAGGTGCCCACAAACAATCCACCCAGATGTGTGTTAAAGTAGCCACCTTAAATAAACCCTTAGTTCATAATAATACTCACAATTGTCATGAATCACTCAAACCAAACCACGCCTATGAGCATAACATAGCAGTATAAGCATAATGTAGAAGTAACTCCCATGGTTTGAATGAAAAGGGCAATAGGTACTACCTCAACAACTACTTCCCAATACCCACATGTTAAACAGATCCTATTCATGCAATGTTTGAGGGTTTGCAACTAATGCATAAAAACTGGGTAATAAAGGGGTATGATCAAAGTGTGAACTTGCCTTGTAGTGTTGATGAAGATGATTCGCACTCATAACTCCTGATAGTTCTACTCGTCACACTCCGGTCAATCTATCGTAAGCAAGCAATAGTAACCACACATAAGCAATCATGCAAAAGAATCGAAGAAAAGATCTCGGAAAACTTTGAAAACAAGCAATTAACTCTTGCAATAGAAAACAATTTCTAACAGTACCAAAATTAAGTGAATTTGGCCTTATTAGAAAGTTTAGGTCAAGAGCTTCGATTAGTAAACAGAATCAACTCAAACGGAGTTATAAAACTCGAGTTATGAACAAAAGAAGTTTGAATTCAAATCTGATTGAAATCAAATTTTAAACTTTCAAAAATATGTTTAAGTTCATTAACTGAATAGAGGGGATCATAATGAAGAACTGGGCGTTGGTTTCATCTAATTCCGACTAACGAGCAAAAAGTAGTGATCATTTTAAGATTAGGGACTAAACTGTAAAAACTTTAATCACGGATAGGTCCCTGACAAAAAATAACAGAAAAAGAAAAGACTAAAAAGCAAACGTTCTTTTATCTGGTCTAAACAACGGACATTCTCTGTATAATAAAACCTAAAAAAATAGACCTAGGTTTTTTTTAAGAAAAACTGTTCTAGGGTTTTTGAAAAGAAAACCTAAGAAAACCAAAGCAGTTTATTACCGGTCCGGGCGGTCTTCGTCGAAAACCGACGGCGGCGGTTTCCGGCGGCAGCAGCGTGCTCCGGCGACGGTGGACGGCGGCAACGCAGGCGACGGCGGTGGGTCCGGCGAGGCAAGGCGAGGCGGCGGACTCCGGTGCGGCAGCGGGCTTGGAGACGCGGTGGTGTAGGTGGCGCCGGGCGACGGTCGGCGACGAAGGTTGGCAACGGCGGCGAGATGCGACAGCGGTGGCGGCGAGCGATACGGGGAGGAGAGGCTAGGGTGCGGCGCTATTTATGTATGGGGGAGGCCTCGGGAGGCGTGGGGAAAGTTGCAGGGGCAAAGGCGGCGGGGCGCGGAGCAAGGCGCGGCGGTGCCGGACTCCGGCAGAGTCTTGGTCGGCCACGGGGAAGAAAGGCGGCGCGGGGCTGGGCCGTGGCCTGGCTGAGAGCTGGGCCGGCCCAGTCAGTGGGGAAGGAAAGTTTTTTTAAACAATTTTACAGACAAATAAAATAAATCAAATAAGATAAAAAATTTACTATAGGCATATTATATAACAAAATTTTCAGAAAACGAATTCCTAAGTCATGAACATTTTTCTAAAGTCAAATAAAATCCACAAAAATTTAAGTAAAGAAAAGAGTGCTATTGGTTTAATTAAAACCCAATAAAAACATTTAAAAAAAATACCAAAATAATTTCAAATTTATTTCGCTCCAATTTTCTAATGTAGGGAATCATTTTACCCTATTTTCCATATATTTTATTTCTGGAGAAAAATAATTTGAATACAACCCAAATAACTCCAAATTGAAAATAATTTCATAGGGACTTTAAAATTTGAATCTTTGAAACTCCCAACTCATATTTCATATGTTTTGAAGAAGTCATTTTATCTTCTCTCATGAAAATTATTGAGTTGCATACAGTTTCTGAATTTGAAATATTTCCAAATGAAATTCAAATATTTTCAGAACTCTTTTTATTTTAAATGGAAGAAGTCATGTCATCTTCTCTCTAGGGTTTTGTGATGAAATGAATTTGAATTCATGGAGATCAGAATGGAAAAATGGAACTTTGGGAAAGTCATTTTATTCCCTCTCATTTAACTTTCAAAAAGGTTTCAAATTTCACTCAATTTCACACAAGCAACCACACCACATTCAAGCAAACCATCAAAAATATTTATTTATTATAACAGTCCAAAATTTAGAATTTTGGGATGTTACATGTCAAGGTTTCCCCATTACCCAATATGCTGATGACATTGTGATCCCAATGCATGTCTGCAATCTCCAACTACTACAACTAAAATGTTTGCTTATGCACTTCTTTGTTTTCACTGGACATGGAGTTAATTATGACAAATCCTTGATGGTCCCAATAAATGTGCTTGAAGCTAAGCTTAACCTATTGTATTCTGTTCTTAGATGTGCGAAAGGATCCCTCCCTTCTACTTCCTTGACTGCCTCTCAGCTCAAATAGGCCCAATAATGAAGATTTCATCCCTGTTACACATAGAATTCGAAGAAGACTCTTGGGTTGCTTCACACGTTTTGTCCTCTGGTGAGAAACTTCAACTCCTCAAATCAGTCTTCAAAAGTCTTCCCACTCCCTTTATGAGCACCTTGGAGCTTCCAAAATCTGTCATTGTGCAAATTAATAAATATTTGATGCATTTCTTCTGGAGGAAATATGGGATGGAAGATAAAGGAACTGCCTTGATTGTAGGGGAGAAAGTTTCCTTTGATAAGAAAGGTGGCCTAGGTTTTATGGATATTGAGACTCATAACAAAGCTTTATTGATTAAATTCTTGCACAAATTTTTCAATAAACAAGGTCTACCCTAGGTCCAGCTTAGTTGAGAACTTGAGATTCATATTATGCCACTAAACCCCCTCATCGTCTATTCTGGCATTGTCCTTTTGCCTTGAGATGTAGGGATTCCATTATGCCAAACAAAAGAAGAAGCACATCTGTCTTTGATAAACATTGAACTTGCCTCTGTTGACTTAACATCTGAAGTTGCCATAGAAATTTTGATCATGGGCTGCCGGGGTATTTGGATGCAGAGGAACAACAAGATCTTTCACAACAATAATCACAGTTTAGTCTCATGGAGAATTATTTTAAGGAAGGATCTCAGAATGATTGGTCATAGTTAAAAGAGAGAAAACTTCAGATCCTTAATGATTTGATTCACAATTTAATCCCTTCTGATCACCATGTCTCCAAAGAAAGAAATTGGTTGTTGTTTCTCTATTTTATTTTGTTATTTTTCTCTTGCTCTGTACATACTTTGATTTATTAATGAAAATTACAATAGAACAATTGTTCTACGGCCAGGCCTTAAAAAATGATATTTACTGGGAAGCATGCCTGGTTAGCTATCTCCAACCAATAAAAAAGTGATCTTTTGGTTATTAACACTATCTTCAAAATATGTATTTAATCATTAATTTCATTGGCTAGGGAACCATCCCTGCCCTAATAGTCAGGGGCTCGCCCTTTGCTCACCAAGGTAAGGTAGGGTGATGTTTTATTGATTTGCTAGTGCTTGTGGTCCGCGCACAGTCATAGGGGTTGCTCAAGGCTGGGGAAGGCATGCACTTCCCACCTATATATATTCCTTAGATGATCGATGGTTGCAGGATTGGGGTGAGGGCAACATACTCGGAGGCATGGATGGCAAGGCGGTGGCCCTGGATGGTGAGGATACTCGGGATGGCTCTTCGGTGGGGGGCATAGTAGTGTTGTCAAGGTATGCGGTGGTGGGAGGTCCTAGTGAGGTTGTCACCGGTGGTGGTGGCCAAGCCCTAATCCGGATCTAAAGCCCATGGTTCACTGATGTGTGGTCCTCGTCGGGGCATGTTTGTGACTAGTTCCCATGGTGTGGTGTGTAGGAGAGGTTGAGTCAAAGCTTTGCACCTCTACACTGGTAGAGATATTTCCTATGGGTGTCATGATCCTCTTGGAGCGCCACCTTGCGACTCCCTATTATCTGACACTCAGGGTGAAAACTTATGTCTACATTGGCTAACGTGGCGGCAGGGGCATGCTTCATATTTTATCCTTCTTGGGGCATCGCCGATGAGTATGGTGTTGGAAACATGCCCTAGAGGCAATAATATTGTACTATTATATTTTCGTCTTGTTTGAAGCCTCCTTTAGTTCTCTCTTGATCTAGTTCTCATCTAGTTTGATCTAGACTAGATCTAGTTCTAGTTCTAATCACCATAATAGAGAAGCCCTGTGGGGTTCTCTTCTTCTCCCACTAATTCTGTGGCGACGATTAGCTCTAGACAACAAAGCACTTTTGGATCATGAAGCCTGTACTCTTGCAATCTATGGAGAGGTTGTGCTTTCGGTCTTCCCTTCGAGGGACGGTTCCTGAGCAGTTCGAGGGATCGTTCATCTACGGTTCGAGGGACTTCGAGTACGATCCACACCAACTCGTATTCTTCCCCTGCAACTCAGAGTCGGTAATGATTTGATCCAAACTGTTTATTGCATCTACATAGTGTTCCTGGTTCACCGTAGGGTGAAACTCTTTGTTTTCTACTAAGTTTCCCAACATATGGTGATCTGGTGAGCTTGATGGTGTGGCTCATGTGCTTAGTCTCGACGACGCGTTGAGGCATTTATTGTCTGTTTAGCGTTCTATTTAGCTCTTGAGGATTTCCTCAACACCATAAAATCATTCGGCCCGTTATTCTGTTATCTATAAAGGTGGTGAAACCCTGTTTTGAGAGAAAAACAGAATGAAAGATGTAGATTGGATAAAAAGGGGATATGGAGATTGGTTGTAAAAAATAGATATACATCGGTTTTAGGTGCACATGCCTGACGTCATCTCATGATCAGCAACATGTCTACCTTTCTCCCATGGGCCTGCTATACTAGCCCCTACTAGGGGGCCAACTTTTTGGGGCCCGGGGCGACCGCCCCTTCTACCCCTCCCCCAGGTTTCAACTAGAAGTAGGGTAGAAAATTGGAGAAAAACAAGTTAATTGCAATCTGACCAACGACCTAAGGGCAAACATATATTCGAGGCTCCCGCTGTGATGTTGCTTGAAGCTACATCAGTATTTCCCCAAAGAGGACGGGATGATGCAGCACATCAGCGGTAGGTATTTCCCTTAGATATGAAACCAAGGTAATCGAACCAGTAGGAGAACCAAGAAACAAAACATAAATAGCCCCTGCACACAGATAACAAATCCTCGCAACGTGATGTACTAAAGGGGTTGTCAATCCCTTTCGGGTAACGATGCTAGAAATTGGTGCGTGACGGGAAAAAGTTGTAATATATTGAATAAATAGATCATGAATAAAATAAAGTGCAGCAAAGTATTTTGGGTTTTTGGATTAATAGATCTGAAAATAAAAGCAAATAAAAGTAGATCGCAAAGGCAAATACTATGAGAAAGAGACCTGGGGGCTGTAGATTTCACTAGTGGTTTCTCTCTAGAAAAATAGCAAATGGTGGGTGAAAAAATTACTATTAGGCAATTGATAGAACTTCAAATACTCATGACGATATCCAGGAAATGATCATTACATAGGCATCACGTCCAAGATTAGTAGACCGACTCCTGCCTGCATCTACTACTATTACTCCACACATTGACCGCTATCCAGCATGCATCTAGTGTATACAAGATCTATCTATGTAGAGATAGACCCCATCGTTTTATCCCTAGTAGCAACGATACATACGAGTCGGTTCCCCTTCTATCACTGGGATCAAGCATCGTAAGATAGAACCCACTACAAAGCACCTCTTCCCATTGCAAGGTAAATAGATCAAGTTGGCCAAACAAAACCCAAATACGGGAGAAGAAATACGAGGCTATAAGAGATCATGCATAAAAGAGATCAAAGAAACTCAAGTACTCTCGTGGATATAAAAATATAGATCTGATCATAAACTCAAAGTTCATCGATCCCAACAAACACACCGCAAAAGAGTTACATCACATGGATCTCCAAGAGACCATTGTATTGAGAATAAAGAGAGAGATGAAGCCATATAGCTACTAACTACGGACCAGAAGGTCTACAAAGAACTACTCACGCATCATCGGAGAGGCACCAATGGAGGTGGTCAACCCCATTGGAGATGGTGCCTAGATTCGATCTGGTGGTTCTGGACTCTGCGGCGGCTGGATGAATATTTCATTGACTCCCCTAGGGTTTTAGGAATATTGGGGTATTTATAGAGCAAAGAGGCGGTCCGGGGGGCACCCGAGGTGGGCACAACCCACCAGGGCACGCCTGCGCCTCCTAGCGTGCCCTAGTGGGTTTTTCCTCCCTCGGGGCACCCCCCAGGTGCAGCCAGGGCCCGTTGTGTTCCTTTTGGCCCATAAAAATTCTCTGTAAAGTTTCGTGGCATTTGGACTCCGTCTGATATTGATTTTCTGCGATGTAAAAAATATGGAAGAACCAACAACTGGCACTTGGCAATATGTCAATAGGTTAGTAACAAAAAATGATATAAAATGATTATAAAACATCCAAGATTTATAATATAACAACATGGAACAATAAAAAATTATAGATACGTTGGAGACGTATCAGCATCCCCAAGCTTAACTCCTACTCGTCCTCAAGTAGGGAAGTGATCAAAACAGAATTTTTGATGTGGAATGCTGCATAACATATCATATCATATTTCTTTCTTTATAGCATGGACATTGGACTTTTATATTGTTCAAAGAAATAGTCTAGTTTTGACAATCGAGGCTTTATACCAACTTGATGGTAAGAAATCCCGGAACTAGAAATTCATTTCGTACAATTGAACCTTTTCAAACTGTTTCTTTTTTAGAACCAAAATAACTTGTGCCAAAATAATGAATGCGAAGAAGAACAAAAGGCCTTGGACACGTAATGGATCCTGAAGCACGATTTCTGCGTCCCCCTGACCAAAACCTCCCACATTAGGATTGCTTGTTAATGGTTGATCAAGCTTGATGGATCCCCCCTCTGAAACAAGAAGTTCTGGTCCCGGAGGTATAATATCAATCACTTGGCGTCCATCTGATGCATCAACTATGGATATTTCATACCCCCTGATGATAATTTAAATACTCAAGCATATCAACAAGCAACCATGTGTTTCAAAATATCAATGCTAAAATAAGCTATCCCTAGCCCATCATGCTCAACCATTGATCCATTCATGAAACACACTCGCATATTAGCTATGTCTAATACTCATGTACGATCATATTGCCTCCTAGTTGGTGCTTTTGTAAGAGAAGATGGAGACTCAAATTCAAAAATAAAAATTGCATAAAGTAAAAGAAAGGCCCTTCGCAGAGGGAAGTAGGGATTTGTAGAGGTGCCAAAGCTCAAAGTGAAAAACTTAGAATGAAAACGACTTAGAGTTCCCAATACTTTCCATGCTTAGATATATCATAGGCGGTTCCCAAACAGAAAATAAAGTTTATTCCTTTTTCCACCATACTTCCACTTTCAATGGCTAACCGTATCCACGGGTGCCCTCCATACCAACACTTTCCAAGGAATTTATTATTTGACAACATAAAGTAAATTCATTTTTTGCATTTCGGGACTGGGCATCCCTAATACCTTTTCCTTACTCTCATGCAATGACAAGTGAATAAAAACTCATCTTGAGAATAACACATCTAGCATGGAAAATATTAGCCACCCCCTCATCGCTCCGCGAGCGAAACAAACACACAAAAGAGAAGTTTACTTTTGAAAATTAGAGATGGCACATGCAAATTTGCTTAGAATAGCAAAAGAGTACCTCATATAGGTAGATATAGTGGACTCATGTGGCAAAACTAGGTTAAAGGTTTTTGGATGCACAAGTAGTGATCATACTTAGTGCAAAATGAAGGCTAGCAAAAGATTGGGAAGCGACCAACCAAGAAACGAATAATCTCATAAGCGAGCATTAGGCATAACTAGCCGAATAATGCACCATAAGTAGGATATAATTTCATTGCATAACTATTGACTTTCGTGCTTGCATAGGGAATCACAAACCTTAACACCAATATTCTTACTAAAGCATAATTACTCATAAAGATGACTCACATATCACATCATCATATCCCAAAACTATTACTAAGGATCAAGTTTATTTTGTCCAATGATATTCATGAAAGTTTTTATTATATCCTTGATGGATATCTATCACTTTGGGACTAATTTTCGTATGTTGCTTTTGACAAGCTCAAACAAATATAAGTTAAGATCATGAGCAAAATATTTCTTTCTCTCAAATTAATTTAAGTGAAGAAAGAAAGAATTTCTTGAAAATTTCACTAAGTCTCAAATAAATCTAAGTGAAGAAAGAGAGCATTTCTTCAAAAATACTAAGCACACCGTGCTTAAAAAGATATAGGTGAGGCACTAGAGCAAGTCCATAGCTCATCAAAAATTAAGTGAAGCATAGAGAGAAATTCTAACAAGTCATGACATAATTTTGGCTCTCTCAAATAGGTGTGTCCAGCAAGGGATAAAGACTTCAAACACAAAATAAAACAACCAAAGACTCATATCATACAATACACTCCAAGCAAAACACATAGTATGTGACGAATAAAAATATAGTTTCGAGTAAAATACCGATGGTTGTTAGAATAAAGAGGGGATGCCACTCGAGGGAATCCCCAAGCTTAGTTGGTTGCTCATTTTTGGATAATAGCTTGGTATGCCGGGGCATCCCCAAGCTTAGTATCTTCTACTCCTTATTCCTTCATCCATCGTAAGATAACCCAAAATTTGAAAACTTCAATCACACAAAACTCAACAAAAGCTTCGTGAGACCCGTTAGTATAAGAATAATAAATCACTACTATAAGTGATATATCAAACCAATTCATATTTTCTTCTTGTATTATATATACTATATTCCAACTTTTCTATGGCAAAAACTCATCAAAGAAAACCATAGAGCCATCAAAATAAGCACACAACACAAAGAAACAGAATCTGTCAAAACAGAATAGTTTGTAGCAATATGACTATTTCGAATACTTCTGTAACACCAAACATTCTGAAAAAATAGGAAGACCTGAGGAATTTGTATATTGATCTACTATATGTGGAATTGGTAATTTATCGCTCTCTGGTAAAAAATGAAAATTATTTCCGTGAGCGCAAAAGTTTCTGTTTTTTTCCAGCAAGATCAAACAACTAACAACTATCACCCAAGAAGATCCTAAACTCTTTACTTGGCACAAACACTAATTAAAACATAAAAAACATAATCATAACAATAGCATAATTTTGGTAACACTCAAAAACAGGAAGCAAAAAGCAAAAATAAATTTTATTCATTGGGTTGTCTCCCCACACGCGCTATAGTTGTACGCCTTTAGCTAGGCATAAAGCAAGGATCTAAGTTTTGTCATCTTTGTCCAAATCTTCAATCAAACACTTAGAACACTTCAAAGATTTAGAACAAACATTTTCAATAACAACACTTCTAGGGATAAATCCAAAGATTTCATTCTTGCATAAAGGATCTCTTATCACTTCAACAAAATTCGGGTGAATACCAATCATTTTAAGATCTTCTTTATTACAATTACTAGAGGTTGCACCCTTGTTCTTGGAAGCTCTACCAATTTCAACGGGAGTTTTTTCGATAGTTTTAGCGGAAGCAAAAGTCGTGCTTAGATTACTAAAAATTTCCTCTAATTTATCAATCCGAGAAGGGCTTTCTTCTATTCTTTCATGAATTATGGTACCCTCTTCTCTTAACAACTTAAGAATATCTCTCTCTTTTAACCCCATATTGGTGGCAAAATTATGCATCTTTTTATCTATAATTCCCAAATGATCTTCGGTGAGCATTTTCTTTTCAATAACATCTAGTCTTTCCATAACATGCTCAAGAGTCAAAGTTCTTTCATTAATCATGAGGGGTGGTGAGCCCACTAAATTTCCCATAGCATTAAAGGCATCAAGACAAGGACACATCAAGAAATTTCCATCGGTAATCATATCAAGGACGAATCTATACCAAGTGGTGATGCCAACCTAAAAACAACGAAGAAGAACAACTGTCGATTGCTTACGGGTAGATCTATTATGAGCACTGCAAATCCTATACCAAGCATCTTTTATATTTTCTCCTCCCCTTTGTTTAAAGTTGAGAACCTTGTTCTCGGGAGTGCAAGAAAAAGGGTAAGAACTATCCATAATGATAATTACGGCAAACAAGGTTGCACAGAAAGACAGATTTGGCAAGAAAACAACGAACAGAAAAGGGGGGCGAATAAAACGACAAATTTTTGCGAAGTGGGGGAGAGGAAAACAAGAGGCAAATGGCAAATAATGTAAATTTCGAGGAGATGAGATTTGTGATTAGAAACCTGGTATATGTTGAAGATCCTCCCCGACAACGACGCCAGAAATTCCTTTTGATGTCGCTTGAAGCTACATCGGTATTTCCCCAAAGAGGAAGGGATGATGCAGCACATTGGCGGTAGGTATTTCCCTCATATATGGAACCAAGGTTATCGAACCAGTAGGAGAACCAAGCAACACAACATAAATAGCCCTTGCACACATATAACAAATTGTCGCAACCCGACGTGTTAAAGGGTTGTCAATCCCTTTCGGGTAACGGTGCCAGAAATTGGTGCGTGACGGGAGAAAGTTGTAATAGATTGAATAAATAGATCATGAATAAAATAAAAGCAAAGTATTTTTGGGTTTGGATTAATAAATCTGAAAATAAAAGCAAATAAAAGTACATCACAAAGGCAAATAATATGAGAAAGAGACCCGGGGGCCATAGGTTTCACTAGTGGCTTCTCTCTAGAAAAATAGCAAACGATGGGTGAACATATTACCGTTGGGCAATTGATAGGACTTCAAATACTCATGACGATGTCTAGGCAATGATCATTACATAGACATCACATCCAAGATTAGTAGACCGACTCCTGCCCGCATCTACTACTATTACTCCACACATCGACCGCTACCCAACATGCATCTAGTGTATTAAGTTCATGGAGAAATAGAGTAATGCAATAAGAACGATGACATGATGTAGACAAGATCTATCTATGTAGAGATATACCCCATCGCTTTATCCTTAGTAGCAATGATACATACGTGGCGGTTCCCCTTCTGCCACTGGGATCAAGCACTGTAAGATCGAACCCACTACAAAGCACTTCTTCCCATTGCAAGATAAATAGATCAAGTTGGCCAAACAAAACCCGAATATCGGAGAAGAAATACGAGGCTATAAGATATCATGCATAAAAGAGATCAAAGAAACTCAAATACTTTCATGGATATAAAAAGATATATTTGATCATGAACTCAAAGTTCATCGATCCCAACAAACACACCACAAAAGAGTTACATCATATGGATCTCCAAAATACCATTGAGGGAATCAAGAGAGAGAGATGAAGCCATCTAGCTACTAACTACGGACCCGAAGGTCTACAAAGAACTACTCACACATCATCGGAGAGGCACCAATGGAGGTGGTGAACCCCATCCGAGATGGTGTCTAGATTGGATCTGGTGGTTCTGGACTCTGTGGCAGTTGGATGAATATTTCGTTGACTCCCCTATGGTTTTGGGAATATTGGGGTATATATATTGCAAAGAGGCGGTCCGGGGGGCACCCGAGGTGGGCACAACCCACCAGGGCGCGCCCGGGCCTCCTGGCGCGCCCTGATGGGTTGTGCCTCCCTCGGGGCAGCCCCAGGCACAACCAGGGCCCGTTGTATTCCTTTTGGCCCATAAGAATTCTTTGTAAAGTTTCGTGGCATTTGGACTCCGTGTGATATTGATTTTTTGCGATGTAAAAAACATGGAAAAAACATCAATTGGCACTTGGCACTATTTCAATAGGTTAGTACCAAAAATGATATAAAATGACTATAAAATGATTATAAAATATCCAAGATTGATAATATAACAGCATGGAACAATCAAAAATTAGAGATACGTTGGAGACGTATCACGCTGTGCGCAAGGATAAAAGTTGTATTGCATTTATAGATGACCTTGTGGCTAGGTGTAGTTCTTTCTTTCCCTGGATAGAAACAACAATATTTTCTAAGAATAAGAGCGCTATGATGAGCTTATTTAACAAGATCTTCTTCCTCCCTTCATCAGCAAATATCCCTTGGACCGGCATACTACACAAGATGCAGAGAATGGTGCCCTAGACATGTCATCTGCCAATGGAGGAGGTACTGAGCATGCATAAACATGTGTTCACCATGTAATATAAAGATACAAGCTAGGGTCACTACTGCAGGATGCTGCTAACGCGACACTATGATCAGAGACCCTTCGACAAAACTGTGTGTGATGAAATAATCACAAATGGTGGTGTAAAAGAACCGTTAAAAAGGTGCACAACATTTACGATGGAGGATGGATCAAACACGGTTCAAATTTTAGTTCCGTGTGCAATGCAGGGCATACTGTTCAGTTCAATGAACTGTTTACGATGAGGCGGAACAAAAGAAACGGGCAGCCAGATGAAGGCATGTGCGATATACAGCATACGGTTCACTCAGATGAACTATTTGTGATTAGGCAACACAAAAGAAACGGTCAGCCAAATCAAGGTGTGTGCGATATACGGCATGCGGTTCACTCGGATGAACTGTTTGTGTTGAGACGGGAGAATAGAAACGGTTCAATATAACACGATGTGTGTGATACGCAGCAAACAGGTCTGTAATTAGAAATGTTTGCGAAGACCGATAATAACACAGACGGTTGCTGCTACCACTACGGGAATCAGCTACTTTGCCAACTGCCAGCTCTTTGCCATCAACTACCAAAAAGCAGACGGCAAAGAAATGGAGGACGACAAAACATGCCCTTGCCATCTGCCAGCTCTTTGCCGTCAGCCAGCTGACGGCAAAGAGAGAGGTGGCCCCCACCCCCAGCCCGTTTAGAAAAAACTTAACGCCCCACCTCTTTGCCGTCCGCTAGCAAACGACAAAGAGATATAAAGGCGGATGACAAAGAGCGGCGGACGGCAAAGAGCAGACTAACTAACGGCCCCCACCCCTGCCCGTTACTCTCTCTACTCTCCCTCTCTCCTCCCCGACGCCCACCAGATCCCCACCCACCACCGCCCCCGCCCCCCCCCCCCCCGCGGCTGCCCCCGCTCCGCCGCTCGGTGCGGCCCCCGCCTGTCAGGACCCTGATTCCAAGTCACATTGATCTAGCCGGTAACACCTCATATCACTTTGCAGCCTCATGCACGGTATTCCCACGGGTGTCGCCTTACCATGGCCCGGGACCGTTTGCGCCTTTTGGCTCACGTATATGATAGTGTCGCTAGCATCCATATGACAGAGAACCCGGGCCGACATGACTATTCGTGAACCCAAAGTGGCACTAACTTATGGGGACATGCATACATGAATCAACATCGAGCATGTCGGTCAGCAGTGTGCGAATAGGCTAATAGGACTCCGGTGAACCGGGCTGTAGCAGGCTAGGCATGACTCTAGATGTCACCGCGTGACATTTCCCCGAAGGGACAGACACAGGAACGAAGTGAATCACATGCCGTCCAATCAAGTGTTCCGTAGCAGTAGTACTGGGCTAGCAGGACTCCGGTGAACCGGGCTGTAGCAGACTACTATGGCTCGTGGAAGCACAAGACTACATTTCCCCATAAGAGAGGCTACCAAGGATAAACAACTAGGTTGTCGGATCCCACACATACCAAGCATTTCAATCATACACATAATATGCTCAATATGTGCAATACAACATGGCATCACAACAAGACTCTACGACTCAGAGTATTTATTCATTAGGCTCCGAGGAGCCAAGTATTACAAACATGGGTCTCATGACCCAACATACAGAGCATACAAGCAACAAGCACATGCGTAAGCTTAACTTGTCTGAGTACAGACAACTACAAATGAAGAAGGCTCAGAAGCCTGACTATCTACAAGACCCTCCCAAGGTACAAGATCGTAGCTGAGGTAACAAGCTAAACGTTGAAGTCCACATGGAACTACTAGTGAGACTGACGTCTCTCTACAAAACATAGAATAAGCAAACGCGAGTACAAATGTACCCAGCAAGACTTACATCAGAACTATCTACATATGCATCAGTATCAACAAAGGGGTGGTGGAGTTTAACTACAGCAAGCCAGCTTTGACTCAGTGGCTAACCTGAACTACGACTGCAAGTAACTCTTTTGAGGTGGCGCACACGAGTCCACATATTCACCACATCAATACTCCACTATGGATCCACTCCCGTCTCCCTACGAGAAGGCCATCCATAGCACTCACGCTTATCTTGCACATTTTAGAGTATCCACTTTCACTTGTCTATGAACTATGCAAGGGGTCCAAGTTTCCATATCCGAGGAATCCGGCTATTCGAATAGATAATGATAACCCTGCAGGGGTGTACTTCTTCACACACGCTCTCGCCACTTATCGCCCTGTACATGTCATGTACCTCGGCAACCTTCAAGCGGAAGCCGGGCGAGGGAGTCGGCCACGACCTGACTAACCAACAAGTCTCTAGTCCATGTTTATCGCCTATTCGGGTTCCATGCGCAAGGAGATCCGGCCGGGGTGTCTCTCACGGCCCCAAACGATGTGTGCAGGGTTCCCAAGCCCACCATCCGGGTGCCACTTGGTACACCGTGCCACTGTGCCTAGTCTGTCCCAAGCCCACCTGTACAGGGTGCCACTTGGTAGACTACTAGCACTACCTACAAACACCAGAAACTAGTTGCAACTCCTGGACAGAGATCGAGTTGATTAATAAGTCGAGAGGGGTCGAGTTACCAGAACCCAATGTGTGGTAGTAACTGTTCATGGATCACAAACACAGAACTCAGTTCCTGAGGACGGCTGCAATGAGACAACCCACCATGTACTCCTACATGGCCTCTCACCGCTACCTTTACCAAATCGTGTTCACACACTTAGCTCACACACAGTAGGACATGTTCATCACCATTCCAATTCATTCCCGATGAATCAGACCTGACTCAACTCTAAGCAATAGCAGGCATGACAAACAAGCATGAATGAGTAGGCACACCAGGGCTCAAACAACTCCTAGTCATGCTAGTGGGTTTCATCTATTTACTGTGGCAATGACAGGTCATGCAAAGGAAAGGGGTTCAACTACCGCAGCATATAACAGTTGAATCATTGTTGTCCTAATGCAGTAAAAGAGAGAAGGAGCGAGAGAGTGGGATTGTATCAGAATGAACAAGGGGGTTTTGCTTGCCTGGCACTTCTGAAGATAGTATAACTCTTCATCGGTGTCATCGATCATATCGCCGAAACACGTCTACTGAGAGGGGACAACCACCGAGAAACAAAGAAGAAACACAATCAATGCCATGCAACAATATGATGCATGAATGTGACATGGCAATATGCTATTGATTGGGCTAATGCAACTAGCAACAAGTTAAATGGAGTTGGTTTGAACACTAGGTTCAAATTCAAACTCCATATGTGCTTTCTTAAATGCCATTTAATTGAATTGTCCTAAACAGCAGCCAAAAGTTGTTCTAACATGCATGAAAATGGTACAGATGGATAGATTGGATTTTTCTGATTATTTTTCATATATAAATTATTTCATTTGGAGCTACGGTTGAATTTCTATGAATTTTAGAAGTTTGGGATATTTTCTGAAATAAATAAATCATTTAAGATTTATTTAAATTCCAGAAAAGGATTACTGCATCAGCCTGACATCATCATGACGTCAGCAGGTCAACGGGGGACGGTCCAGGTCAAACCTGACCAATGGGACCCACTGGTCAGTAACACAGTGTCAACTACAGAGGCTGACGTGTGGGTCCGGTCAATGCTGACGTGGCATGGTCAAACTGACATGTGGGGCCGGCTATATTAACCTAAACTAAACAGGGAATAAATCCCAGGGTTAATTTGGGCGTGGGGCCCTTGTGTCACTAAGAGAGGGGGTTAATTAGTCGGGGTCATTAGCGGCTAATGACATGCCACGTCATCCAAAACGTCGGTTAGCCGCTGGTGCTAATCAGGACACGACGGGGTTGCCCGTCCGGCCAACTACGGCGACGGGAGCTTGCGCGGCTGGGTCCTGCAGATGCAGCGCGACAAGGTGCGTCGACCAGTGGTGGTGGGTGGTGCTAGGGTGGCTGGATTCGCTGACGGCGGTGAGCGGGGCGGCGGCCGGAGCTACTGCCTGCATGGGCGCGGTGCTAGAGCAAGCATGGGAGCGAGAAAGGGGGCTAGGCGGCCTCCTGGAGGCACCAGGACCACGCTGGTGCCACTGGACCGAGCGGAGGTGCTCAGGAGCGAGGACCTCATCGGCCATGGCGGACGGCGGCGCTCGGAACTCGTGCAGTGGCTAGCTAGAGGGCATGCGCGGACAATGGGAGAAGGGTGAAACGACGTGGGGCTCACAGAGATCACGCAGAGACGCTCAGAGTGGTCTGGGAGGTCCTATAGGCGGCGAATCGATGATGAAGTCCGGCGAGCAGATGCGGCGGTGACGAGCTCGAGGGCGACGTTTCGGGGTGCCCGCGGTCGCGTGCTTCAGCGGAGGGGTCGAGGGAGACGCGGGGAACCTCCTAGATATGGTGGTTCAGCGAGGCGACGACGGTGGCTGCGAGAACTGCGGTGGCCTGCTCGTGGCGGCTTCGGCATCGGGGGGAGAAGCGCTGGGACGAGGGGAAAATGAGTAGAGAGGGATGGCTCGATGCGGACGGCAGAGGCGAAGTCTCCCGCGTCGTCGACGTGTCTCGGGAGGCAGCCAGGCAACTGCTTCATGGCGCGCAGTGAGCGCGCGTGCGTCGAGCACACGCACCCTGTCTACTGGCACGGTGGAGAAGACGTTTGGTAGGTGGGCTGCACAGTAGCGGGCCAGCTACGTGGGCTATGGTAAGTTAGGTGGGTTTTCTCTCTGGTTTTCTAATTTTGTTTCTGTTTTCTATTTTCTGCAGTATGTCTGAATTTGGTTTCCTGACCAAATAATTTTTGCTGCTTCTGAAAATAATTGTGGATGCAAACCTAATTATTTCCACAAAATGCTTCAGAATCATTGGAGCAAAATAAATAATTATAGGATTTATTTGCTCCAACTCAAATACAGTATGAGTTAATTCAAAATTCCAAAAATGTCCTAGAAATATATTCATCATTTTTGGCAGAGGTTTCTACCTTAACCAAAAATCACGAACTTTTCTTGAGGCACTTTGGGTTCGATGAAAATATTTTTAGGTTGAACCTAGTTGAGTTCTTTTGGTGCTAGGGTTTGATCAATCCCCATTTCAACTTTAAATAAAATTTAAACATGATGCAACAAGATCAAGCAAGGACAACATGGGCTGAGCTAGGGCTGTGACACCGCCCCCGCACCCGCTTGGCCTATCGCCCCACCACCCCTCCGCCCCCACCCCACCCGCCGACGCCCTGTCGCCCCACCACCCGCCGCCCGGCGCCGCCCCCGACACCGCCCCTGATTGCCCCGTCGCCCCACCACCCCTCCGCCCACACCCCACCCACCGACGCCCCATCGCCCCGCCACCCGTCGCCCGGCGCCGCCCCCGCCGCTCGGTGCCCCCCGCCACCGCCCCCGCCGACCATCCCAATGCTTCGGTGAGGGGCTACTTCTTTTTTCTGTTTTTTCATTTTTTGCTGTTTAATTGTTAGTGCTAGATTGTGTTAGTGTTAGTGTTAGAAAATAATTAGAAGAAGTAGAAGTAGTAGAAGAAGTAGAAGAAGAAGAAAAGAAAAGAAGTAGAAAAAAGGTGAAAAAAGAAAAGTAGAAGAAGAAGAAAGGAAGAAAAGAAAAAAAAGTAGAAAAAAGATGAAAAAAGAAGAAGAAGAAAAGAAGTAGAAGAAGTAGAAGAAGAAGAAAAGAAGAAAATAAGTAGAAGAAGAAGAAAAGAAGAAAAAAGAAGTAAAAAAGTAGAAAAAAGATGAAAGAAGAAGAAGAAGAAGAAAGGAAAGAAGAAGAAGAAGAGAAAGAAAGGAAGAAGAAGGATAGAAGGAAACACCCGACCCCTTGACCCCGATACCACACCCCGACACCCCGACCCCCTGACCCCGACACCCCGACCCCGACACCCCGACACGATACCCCGACCCCGACATGACACCCCGACACCCGACCCCCTGACCCCCCAACCCCGACACCACACCCCGACACCCCGACCCCAACACCACACCCCGACACCCGACCCCCTAACCTCGACACCCGGACCCCGACACCACACCCCGACACCCGACCCCCTAACCCCCTGACCCCGATACCCCGACACGACACCCTGACCCCGAAACAACACCCCGACCCCGACACGGCACCCCGACACCCGACCCCCTGACCCCCTGACCCCGACACCCCGACACCACACCCCGACCTCGACACGACACCCCGACACCCGGCCCCCTGACCCCCCGACCCCGACACCACAGCCCGACACCCCGACCCTGACACCACACCCCGACACCCGACCCCCTGACCCCGACACCCCGACCCCAACACGACACCCCGACCCCCGACCCCGAAACAGCACCCCGACCCCGACACGGTACCCCGACACTGACACGACAACCCGACCCCGACACCTCCCGAAAAGGTGTTCTTTGGCCTTCCGGAGGCCGACGGGGTCATATATTTGTGAATTATTAGTTAGGTCATATATTTTTCGATTTTGTTATGAAAAACATCATATATAATTGTGTTGATCGGGTAGATTTAAATGTGCAGTTGTTTCATCGCTGCGAGGTTTGGTGTTGGACGACCTCGCCGTGCGTTTGACAGTGTTTGTCTCATTACGAGGAGGAGAGGGCACGAAGGAGGAGAGGGCACAGAATGACATGCAAGCAAGGGCCATGTACGAGCTCCTTGTGGTAAGTTTCTTCTGCAGATTAGCCAAAACATTCATGCAGTGTTTGTCTCATTACTAACTAGTATGATTGTGTTTGTCAAAACCAAATGTGCAATCTATGTGTGAGAAGTCCGGTCAGACCGCTTTGCCGATGCCAGTGATTGCTCCTGGGACCACGATGAGTTTAATTTGAATGGACATTACTTGCTAGTCTTAACATTTGAGTGTCATCATGGTAACGAGACATTGGTAATGATAATTGGTACAGCATAACACCAGACAAGCATCGCACGATCCTTCTCCAGCTACCGGCACGAGCCAGCCCGCTCCTACACCTCCATGATTATGGTAAGTTTCTCTAGTGTTTTGCTTAATAAATGCATAAAGACCTAGACTTAGCTTTATTTCCTCCAATATGCTTACCATAAAGACCTAGAGTTAGCTTCTTTTCCTCCAAAATGACTTAATAAGCTTACTGACCTCCAAAACCATCCATTTTACCTAAGTTAGCTCTAAAACAATTTTTGAGCTAACTTAGGTGAAATGGATCATTTATGAGCTAACTTAGGTGAAATGGATCATTTATAATTAGCTTAGTTAGCTCATAAATGATCCATTTAACCTAAGTTAGCTCTAAAATGACCCATTTTACCTTAGTTAGCTTATAAATGATCCAGTTTATCCAAGTTAGCTCTAAAATGACCCATTTTACCTAGATTAGCTCCTAAATGATCCATTTTACCTATGTTAGCTTTAAAATGACCCATTTCACCTAGGATAGCTCCAAAATGACCCATCTTACCTAGGTTAGCTCCAAAATGACCCATCACACCTAGGTTAGCTCCAAAATGACCCATCACACCTAGGTTAGCTCTAAAATGATGCTTTTTACTAAGTTAGCTCATAAACGATCCATTTCAACTAAGTTAGCTCATAAACGATCCATTTCACCTAAGTTAGCTAAAAAATAATCCATTTCACCTAAATTAGCTCTTAAATGATCCATTTCACCTAAGTTAGCTCAAACACGATCCATTTCACCTTACTTAGCTCAAAAACGATCCATTTCACCTTAGTTAGGTCATAAACGACCCATTTCAACTAAGTTAGCTCATAAATGATCCATTTCACCTAAGTTAGCTAAAAAACAATCCATTTCACCTTAGTTAGCTCAAAAACGATCCATTTCACCTTAGTTAGCTCATAAAACAACCCATTTCAACTAAGTTAGCTCATAAATGATCCATTTCACCTAAGTTAGCTAAAAAACGATCCATTTCAACTTAGTTAGCTCAAAAACGATCCATTTCACCTTAGTTAGCTTATAAACGACCCATTTCAACTAAGTTAGCTCATAAATGATCGATTTCACCTTAGTTAGCTCATAAACGACCCATTTCAACTTAGTTAGCTCATATATGATCCATTTCACCTAAGTTAGCTCATAAATGACATATACTTCTTGTTCTAGTCTTCTTCTTCTAGTCACCTATTTCTAACTTTCTTATTTGCCATTTTGTAGATTTCATTCACTTCATGGAAGCTAGCTTGCTATGATGGAGTGCTTGTTTTTTCTTTGCTGAAACTTTGCATTGTATCTAGCTTGCTATGATGGAACTTCCTATCTTGATGAAACTTTGCATTGTAATATGTATATGGATGGAACAATGTGTATGGATGGAACTTGATGGAACTTTCTTATGTATGTATGGATGGAACTTAATTATGTGCTGGATATGTGATATGTTTGCTGTTAAATAGCCCTGTGAAATATATCTATATATGTCATATATATTTGCTGTGAAAATTGTTGGATTAAAAACACAGAAAAAGAGCCAATATGGAGGCTCTTTGGCATTTGCCACCGACGGCAATGGGCTCTTTGCCGTCAGCCGCGGATGGCAAAGAAGCCAACTGGCAGCCAACTGTGCTTCCTGGGAGCTGACCCATTTGGTCAGTTTGTCTACAGTGGTAGACGGCAAAGAGTGAACAATTTTGCCGTTAGCGGCGGACAGCAAAGGCCTGCCGTGTAGTGATGTCTAGCTGACATCATACGGCGGACGACAAAGGCAGGAAAATTTTTGCCGTCAGCGGCGGATGGCAAAGGCCTGCCGTTAGCCACCTAACAGACTAACAACGCATTTTTTACCGTCTGCTTTCTTTGCCGTCTGCTGCTGATGGCAAAGGACCCTTTGCCGTCAGCCGCATAAAGCGGACGGCAAAGTAGCTGTTTGCCGAATCTTACTTTGCCGGAGCCTGTTGCCGTCTGCGGCAGACGGCAAAGACCTTTGCCGTCCGCTATGGTAGACAACAAAGTAGCCGATTCCTGTAGTGTACGTGTGTGTTGTGAGATGGGATTGCATACAGAACAACAACATACACACACACACACACACACACACACACACACACTTATAAGAACATGGTTGCATAAACCAAATTAAACATCCACCTACATAGGTGGCTACTACAACCATGGCATTTGCACACACCAAAGTTAAAATATTACATGCATAATTACATAGGTGGCTACTACACACATGACATTTCCACACATCAATAAAGTAAACTATATATTACATGCATGATTAACTAGTATAAACGATCATCTGATCATCATCTACTTCTTGTGGCGCTGGCTCTACTTGTGGCTCGACCCGGGCTCGTCGATTTGGGTAACGAGGCACTTCCTCAGGTCAACGATCTGCATGTGCATCTCATAGCATGTGTACATGCTCTTGGCCGCGAACCTGAGGTGAGGTTCATCCAGTTGCCACATCCAGGCCCTGTGCCAGGATAGGGGACTTGTTCTCTGGGCATCCTGCTTCATCTTTTCGTAGTAGGGGTCGATAATGGCCAAGGCGAGTTCGACCAGGGAGTCCTTCTTCGTGATGCCCCAGACCCTGCAGTGTTCATGGATTTCGACAAGGTTCTTGCAGACCAAGCCCGTAACACTGAGCGCTTTTACATCGTCGGTGGTTTCCACCGTGGCAAACTTGTAGTCGGTGCTATTGACAAACCTATTGAAACGATCGCAAGGCTCTGTGGCCATGCAGTAGTGGCAGATGAGGACATGATGGCGCACGCACAACTGGGCGACGACAACCTTCTGATCTATGCCGGGACGACCATCGGTGCACTGGAGGTCGATGCCAACCACCTTGTACTTGTGTCGAGCAAATAACTACTCAACGTTGTTGATGTAGTCGTCCACCACGGCCGGGTCGATGGTGTACACAACCGAGAGATCCGTCTCCCTCGCGTGTGTCTCCACTCAATGCTCACCGAACTTCATTGGAGCACCGCTAGACATCCCCTCTCAATGTATTGTCGTGGGTGTGTGATACGTCTCCAACGTATCTATAATTTTTGATTGTTCCATGCTATATTATATTCTGTTTTGGACATTATTGGGCTTCATTATATACTTTATATTATTTTTGGGACTAACCAATTAACCGGAGGCCCAACCCAGAATTGCTGTTTTTTTTTGCCTATTTTAGGGTTTCGCAGAAAAATAATATCAAACGGAGTCCAAATGGAATGAAACCTTCGGGAGCATGATTTTCAGAACGAACATGATCCAGAGGACTTGGACCCTACGTCAAGACATCAACCAGGAGGCCACGAGGTAGGGGGGCGCGCCTACCCCCTAGGCGCGCCCTCCACCCTCGTGGGCCCCCTGTTGCTCCACCGACGTACTCCTTCCTCCTATATATACCTACGTACCCCAAACTACCAGATATGGAGCCAAAACCCTAATTCCACCACCGTAACTTTCTGTATCCACGAGATCCCATCTTGGGGCCTGTTCTGGAGCTCCGCCGGAGGGGGTATCGATCACAGAGGGCTTCTACATCAACACCATAGCCTCTCTGATGAAGTGTGAGTAGTTTACCTCAGACCTACGGGTCCATAGTTATTAGCTAGATGGCTTCTTCTCTCTTTTTGGATCTCAATACAAAGTTCTTCCCCTCTCTTGTGGAGATCTATTCGATGTAATCTTCTTTTGCGGTGTGTTTGTTGAGACCGATGAATTGTGGGTTTATGATCAAGTTTATCTATGAACAATATTTGAATCTTCTATGAATTCTTTTTTGTATGATTTGTTATCTTTGCAAGTCTCTTCGAATTATCAGTTTGGTTTGGCCTACTAGATTGATCTTTCTTGCAATGGGAGAAGTGCTTAGCTTTGGGTTCAATCTTGCGGTGTCCTTTCCCAGTGACAGTAGGGGCAGCAAGCCACGTATTGTATTGTTGCCATCGAGGATAACAAGATGGGGTTTTCATCATATTGCATGAGTTTATCCCTCTACATCATGTCATCTTGCTTAAAGCGTTACTCTGTTCTCTTGAACTTAAGACTCTAGATGCATGCTGGATAGCGGTCGATGTGTGGAGTAATAGTAGTAGATGTAGGCAGGAGTCGGTCTACTTGTCTCAGACGTGATGCCTATATACACGATCATACCTAGATATTCTCATAACTATGCTCAATTTTGTCAATTGCTAAACAGTAATTTGTTTACCCACCGTGAATACTCATGCTCTTGAGAGAAGCCACTAGTGAAACCTATGGCCCCCGGGTCTATCTTCCATTATATTAATCTTCCAATACTTATTTATTTCCTTTTCCTTTTATTTTACTTTGCATCTTTATCATAAAAATACCAAAAATATTATCTTATCATATCTATCAGATCTCACTCTCGTAAGTGACCGTGTAGGGATTGACAACCCCTTATCGCGTTGGTGGCGAGGATTTATTTGTTTGTGTAGGTGCGAGGGACTCGTGCGTGGACTCCTACTGGATTGATACCTTGGTTCTCAAAAACCGAGGGAAATACTTACACTACTTTGCTGCATCACCCTTTCCTCTTCAAGGGAAAACCAACGCAAGTGTTCAAGAGGTAGCAAGAAGGATTTCTGGCGCCATTGCCGGGGAGTATACGCAAAAGTCAACATACCAAGTACCCATCACAAACCCTTATCTCTCGCATTACATTATTTGCCATTTGCTCTCGTTTTACTCTCCCCCACTTCACCCTTGCCGTTTTATTCGCCCTCTCTCTCTCCATCCTCCCTTTCTTTCTCTATTTTCCTCTTTTTGCCCATCTCTTGTTTGCTTGTGTGTTGGATTGCTTGCTTGTGATGATGGCTTTACCTAGATTTGGTGATCTTCACCTTAAAAGGTTTGAAGAGATCAAAAGCAACGTCAGGAGTTTTATGGTTTTACAATTTGAGCATAATAGTTTCTTTAGAAATGAGCTAAAAGAACAAAAAAAGTTTTATGGGTTATATGAATAAAGAGCTCGATGATATGTCTAAAGAATTTGATGGTTTGAAATCTCAGATTGCTTATCTTGAGAAGTTAATAGCTGAAGTTTCGGATAATCAAGCCACCTTAGTTAATAAGATGGCCGCTAAGCCAAAAAAATTTCTGGAAGATAAAGATGAAGATCTAAAAGTTATTGATGTGTCCCCTATTAAATCTTTGTTTTGCAATATGAATCTTGATAATGATGGGACTGAATATGACCCACCTTTACCTAGACGGCGTTCCAAGAATTCAGAGTCTTTAGATCTTGATGCTAAAATTGTTAAAAGTGGGATTGAAGAAGTCAAAACTTTAAATATTAATGAACCCACTATTTTGGATTTCAAGGAATTTAATTGTGATAATTGCTCTTTGATAGATTGTATTTCCTTGTTGCAATTCGTGCTAAAGTCTCCTCATGCTTATAGTCAAAATAAAGCTTTTACTAAACATATCATTGATGCTTTGATGCAATCTTATGAAGAAAAACTTGAGTTGGAAGTTTCTATCCCTAGAAAACTTTATGATGAGTGGGAACCTACTATTAAAATTAAAATTAAAGATCATGAATGCTATGCTTTGTGTGATTTGGGTGCTAGCGTTTCCACGATTCCAAAGACTTTGTGTGATTTGTTAGGTTTCCGTGATTTTGATGATTGCTCTTTAAACTTGCACCTTGCAGATTCCACTATTAAGAAACCTATTGGAAGAATTAATGATATTCTTATTGTTACAAATAGGAATTATGTGCCCATAGATTTTATTGTTCTTGACATAGATTGCAATCCTTCATGTACGATTGGTGCAATTATTGATATGAAGGAAGGGAATATTAGATTCCAATTTCCGTTAAGGAAAGGCATGTAACACTTCCCTAGAAAGAAAATTAAATTACCATCTGCATCTATTATGAGAGCCACTTGTGGATTGCCTACCAAATATGACAATACCTAGATCTATCTTCGCTTTTATGCCTAGCTAGGGGCGTTAAACGATAGTGCTTGTTGGGAGGCAACCCAATTTTATTTTTATTCCTTGCTTTTCGCTCATGTTTAGTAATAAATAATTTATCTAGCCTCTGTTTTGGTTGTGTTTTTTGTGTTTAATTAGTTTTTGTGCCAAGTAGAACCGTTGGGAAGACTTGGGGAAAGTCTTTTTAATCTTGCTATAAAAAACAGAAACTTTAGCGCTCACGAGAATTGCTTCCATTTTTATTTGGAAAGTGCTATTTAGTTAATTCTTTGTGCAGATGATTAATAGATAAATTTCTCACGTCCATAAATTTATTTTAGAATTTTTGGGGTTCCAGATCTTGCGTTAGCTACAGATTACTACAGACTGTTCTGTTTTTGACAGATTCTGTTTTTCGTGTGTTGTTTGCTTATTTTGATGAATCTATGGCTAGTAAAATAGTTTATAAACCATAGAGAAGTTGGAATACAGTAGGTTTAACACCAATATAAATAAAGAATGAGTTAATTGCAGTACCTTGAAGTGGTGTTTTGTTTTCTTTCGCTAACGGAGCTCACGAGATTTTCTACTTTAAGTTTTGTGTTGTGAAGTTTTCAAGTTTTGGGTGAAAGATTTGATGGATTATGGAACAAGGAGTGGCAAGAGCATAAGCTTGGGGATGCCCATGGAACCCCAAGATAATCTAAGGACACATAAAATCCAAAGCTTGGGGATGCCCCGGAAGGCATCCCCTCTTTCGTCTACTTCCATCGGTAACTTTACTTGGAGCTATATTTTTATTTACCACATGATATGTGTTTTGCTTGGAGCGTCTTGTATTATTTGAGTCTTTATTTGTTAGTTTTCCACAATCATCCTTGATGTACACACCTTTGAGAGAGACACACTGATACGTCCATTTTGCATCATGCTTTTATATCGATATTTATTGCATTATGGGCTGTTATTACACATTATGTCACAATACTTATGCTTATTCTCTCTTATTTTACAAGGTTTACATAAAGAGGGAGAATGTCGGCAGCAAGGATTCTTGGCTGGAAAAGGATCAAATATTATAGACCTATTCTGCATAGCTCCAAAAGTCCTGAAACTTCATGGAAGTCATTTTCAGAATATATAAAAAATACTGAGCGCAAGAAGTTCACCAGGGGGCCACCCCTACCCACGAGGGTGGGGGCGCGCCCTACCCCCTGGGCGCGCCCCCCTACCTCGTGGGCCCCCTGGTGGCCCTCTGATGTCCATCTTCTGCTATATGGAGTCTTTCGATGAGGAAAAAAATCATAAGCCATCTTTCCGAACGAGACTCCGCCGCCACGAGGCGGAACCTTGGCGGAACCAATGTAGGGCTCTGGCGGAGCTGTTCTGCAGGGGAAACTTCCCTCCGGGAGGAGGAAATCATCACCATCGTCATCACCAACGCTCCTATCATCGGGAGAGGGAAATCTCCATCAACATCTTCACCAGCACCATCTCCTCTCAAAACCCTAGTTCATCTCTTGTATCCAATTCTTGTCTCCAAGTCCGGGATTGGTACCTGTGGGTTGCTAGTAGTGTTAATTACTCCTTGTAGTTGATGCTAGTTGGTTTATTTGGTAGAAGATCATATGTTCAGATCCTATATACATATTAATACCCCTCTGATTATGAACATGAATATGCTTTGTGAGTAGTTACGTTTGTTCCTGAGGACATGGGAGAAGTCTTGCTATTAGTAGTCATGTGAATTTGGTATTCGTTCGATATTTTGATGGGATGTATGTTGTCTATCCTCTAGTGGTGTTATGTGAACGTCGACTACATAACTCTTCACCATTATTTGGGCCTAGAGGAAGGCATTGGGAAGTAATAAGTAGATGATGGGTTGCTAGAGTGACAGAAGCTTAAACCCTAGTTTATGCGTTGCTTCGTAAGGGGATGATTTGGATCCACATGTTTCATGCTATGGTTATGTTTACCTTAATACTTTTGTTGTAGTTGCGGATGCTTGCAATAGAGGTTAATCATAAGTGGGATGCTTGTCCAAGTAAGGACAGCACCCAAGCACCGGTCCACCCACATACCAAATTTATCAAAGTACCGAACACGAATCATATGAACATGATGAAAACTAGCTTGACGATATTCCCATGTGTCCTCGGGAGCGCTTTTCTCTATATAAGAGTTTGTCCAGGCTTGTACTTTGCTATAAAAAGGATTGGGCCACCTTGCTGCACTTTATTTACTTTTGTTACTTGTTACTCGTTACAAATTATCCTATCACAAAACTATCTGTTACATATTATTTCAGTGCTTGCAGAGAATACCTTGCTGAAAACCGCTTATCATTTCCTTCTGCTCGTCGTTGGGTTCGACACTCTTACTTATCGAAAGGTCTACGATAAATCCCCTATACTTGTGGGTCATCAAGACTCTTTTCTGGCGCCGTTGCCGGGGAGTGAAGCGCCTTTGGTAGGTGGAATTTGGTAAGGAAAAATTTATATAGTGTGCTGAAATTTACTGTCACTTGTTACTATGGAAAGTAATCCTCTGAGGGGCTTGTTCAGGGTATCTTCACCCCGACCAATAGAGCAAAGAGTTGCTCCTCAACCTACTGAACCTACTGAAAATGAAAATGAAAATGAAAATGTCTGCTTTGAAATTCCTTCGGGCATGTTAGAAAAACTGCTTGCTAATCCTTTTGCAGGAGATGGAACAAAGCATCCTGTTGAGCACCTAATATATGTGGATGAAGTTTGTGGATTATTTAAGCTTGTAGGTGTGCCCGGAGATGTCATTAAGAAGAAGGTCTTCCCTTTATATTTGAAGGGAGATGCATTGACATGGTATAGGCTATGTGATGATACAAGGTCATGGAACTACAAATGATTGAAATTGGAATTTCATCAGAAGTTTTATCCTATGCATCTTGTTCATCGTGCTCGCAGTTATATATATAATTTTTGGCTCCGCGAAGGAGAAAGCATCGCTCAAGCTTGGGGGAGGCTTAAATCAATGTTATATTCATGCCCCAATCATGAGCTCTCAAGAGAAATGATTATTCAAAATTTATATGCTCGGCTTTCTGATAACAATCGCACCATGCTCGATACTTCTTGTGCTGGCTCTTTTATGATGAAGACTATTGATTTCAAATAGGATTTATTGGAAAGAATTAAACTCAACTCTGAATATTGGGACCTCGACAAAGGTAAGGAGTCAGGTATGACACCTAAGTATGATTGTGTTAAATCTTTTATGGATACCGATGTTTTCCGTAAACTTAGCACTAAATATGGACTTGACTCTGAGATAGTAGCTTCTTTCTGTGAATCTTTTGCTACTCATGTTGATATCCCTAGGGAGAAGTGCTTTAAATATCATCCTCCCATAGAAGTAAAATTAGCTGCACCTATTAAAGTTGAAGAAAATACTGTCACTTATAATGATCCTATTGTTCCTACTGCTTATGTTGAGAAACCACCTTTTCCTGTTAGGATAAAAGATCATGCTAAAGCTTGAACTGTGGTTCGTAAAAGCAATATTAGAACTTATACACCTCCTGAGCAAGTTAAAGTTGAACCTAATATTGCTATTGTTAAAGATCTCTTGTCTGATAATATTGATGGGCATGTTATTTATTTCTGTGATGAAACTGCTAGAATTGCTAAACCTTGTGCTAAAGATAAACCTAGACCTATGGTAGGCATGCCTCTTATTTCTGTTAATATAGGAGATCATTGTTATCATGGCTTATGTGATATTGGTGCCAGTGCTAGTTCTATACCTCATGACTTATACAAAGAAATTATGCATGATATTGCACCTGCTGAGATAGAAGATATTGATGTCACAATTAAACTTGCCAATAGAGATACTATTGCACCTGCCGAGATAGAAGATATTGATGTCACAATTAAACTTGCCAATAGAGATACTATTTCACCAATTGGAATTGTTAGAGATGTTGAAGTCTTGTGTGGGAAAACTAAATATCGTGCTGATTTTCTTGTTCTTGGTTCCCCACAAGATAGCTTTTGTCCCATTATATTTGATAGACCCTTCTTGAACACTGTTAATGCTAAGATAGACTGCGAAAAGGATGTTGTTACTATTGGTTTAGGTGATATGTCTCATGAGTTTAATTTCTCTAAATTTCGTAGACAACACCGTGAAGAGGAATTGCCTAGTAAAGATGAAATTATTGGTCTTGCTTCTATTGTCGTACCTCCTTGTGATCCTTTAGAACAATATTTGCTAGACCATGAGAATGATATGTTTATGAATGAAAGAAGGGAAATAGATGAAGTATTCTTTAAACAGGAACCCATCCCGAAACACAATTTTCTTGTTGAAATCCTAGGGGATCCTCCTCCACCCAAGGGTGATCCCGTGTTTGATCTTAAACCGTTACCCGATACTCTAAAATATGCTTATCTTGATGAGAAAAGGATGTATCATGTTATTATTAGTGTTAACCCTTCAGAGCATGAAGAAGAGAGATTACTAAAAACTCTGAAGAAGCACCGTGCTGCTATTGTATATACTCTTGATGATCTTAAGGGCATTAGTCCCACTCTGTGTCAACACAAAATAAAATTGGAGGAAGATGCCAAAACAGCTCGTGATCATCAACGACGGCTGAATCCTAAGATGAAGGAAGTGGTAAGAAAGGAAATACTAAAGCTTCTTGAGGCAAGCATAATTTATCCCGTTACTCATAGTCAGTGGGTAAGTCCTGTCCATTGTGTCCCTAAGAAGGGAGGTATTACTGTCGTTCCTAATGATAAAGATGAGTTGATCCCGCAAAGAATTATTACAGGTTATAGGATGGTAATTGATTTCCGCAAATTAAATAAAGCTACTAAAAAGATCATTACCCCTTACCTTCTATCGATCAAATGCTAGAAAGATTATCCAAACATACAGATTTTTGTTTTCTAGATGGTTATTCTGGTTTCTCTCAAATACCTATGTCAGCCAATGATCAATCAAAGATTACTTTTACTTGCCCTTTTGGTACTTTTTCTTATAGACGTATGCCTTTTGGTTTATGTAATGCACCTGCTACCTTTCAAAGATGCATGATGGCTATATTCTCTGACTTTTGTGAAAAGATTTGTGAGGTTTTCATTGACGATTTTTCCGTCTATGGATCCTCTTTTGATGATTGCTTAAGGAACCTTGACCGAGTTTTGCAGAGATGTGAAGAAACTAATCTTGTCTTGAATTGGGAAAAGTGCCACTTTATGGCTAATGAAGGTATTGTCTTTGGGCATAAAGTTTCTGAAAGAGGTATTGAGGTTGATAAAGCCAAGGTTGATGCTATTGAAAAGATGCCATGTCCCAAGGACATCAAAGGTATAAGAAGTTTCCTTGGTCATGCCGGTTTTTATAGGAGGTTCATTAAGGACTTCTCAAAAATTTCCCGGCCTCTAACTAATTTATTACAAAAAGATATACCATTTGTTTTCGATGATGATTGCGTAGAAGCATTTGAAATACTTAAGAAAGCATTAATCTCAGCACCTATTGTTCAGCCACCTGATTGGAATTTACCTTTTGAAATTATGTGTGATGCTAGTGATTATGCTGTAGGTGCTATTCTAGGGCAAAGAGTTGATAAGAAATTAAATGTTATTCAATATACTAGTAAAACTCTAGACAATGCTCATAGAAATTATGCTACTACTGAAAAAGAATTCTTAGAAGTTGTATTTGCTTGTGATAAGTTCAGACCTTATATTGTTGATTCTAAAGTAACTATTCACACTGGTCATGCTTCTATTAAATATCTTATGGAAAAGAAAGATGCTAAACCTAGACTTATTAGATGGGTTCTCTTGCTACAAGAATTTGATTTGCATATTGTTGATAGAAAAGGAGCTGAGAACCCCGTTGTAGACAACTTGTCTAGGTTAGAGAATGTTCTTGATGACCCACTATCTATTGATGATAGCTTTCCTGATGAACAATTAAATGTCATAAATGCTTCTCGTACTACTCCATGGTATGCTGATTATGCTAATTATATTGTTGCTAAATTTATACCACCTAGTTTCACATACCAGCAAAAGAAAAAGTTTTTCTATGATTTGAGGCATTACTTTTGGGATGACCCACATCTTTATAAAGGAGTAGATGGTGTTATGAGATGTTGTGTGCCTGAGCATGAACAGGAACAAATCCTACGCAAGTGTCATTTCGAGGCTTATGGAGGACACCACGCCGGAGATAGAACTACACATAAGGTATTGCAATCCGGTTTTTATTGGCCTACTCTCTTCAAGGATGCCTGTAAGTTTGTTGTATCTTGTGATGAATGTCAAAGAATTGGTAATATTAGTAGACGTCAAGAAATGCCTATGAATTATTCACTTGTTATTGAACCATTTGATGTTTGGGGCTTTGATTATATGGGACCGTTTCCTGCCTCCAATGGATATACACATATTTTAGTTGTTGTTGATTATGTTACTAAGTGGGTAGAAGCTATTCCAACTAGTAGTGTTGATCATAACACCTCTATTAAGATGCTTAAAGAAGTTATTTTTCCAAGGTTTGGAGTCCCTAGATATTTAATGACTGATGGTGGTTCACATTTTATTCATGGTGCTTTCCGTAAAATGCTTGCTAAATATGATGTTAATCATAGAATTGCATCTCCTTATCACCCACAATCTAGTGGTCAAGTAGAATTGAGCAATAGAGAATTCAAATTAATTTTGCAGAAGACTGTCAATAGATCTAGAAAAAATTGGTCCAAGAAATGATGCATTATGGGCTTACAGAACTGCATATAAAAATCCTATGGGTATGTCTTCGTATAAAATGGTTTATGGAAAAGCATGTCACTTACCTCTCGAACTAGAACATAAGGCTTATTGGGCTATTAAAGAGCTCAATTATGATTTCAAACTTGCCAGTGAGAAGAGGTTATTTGACATTAGCTCACTTGATGAATGGAGAACCGAAGCCTACGAGAATGCCAAATTGTTTAAAGAAAAAGTTAAAAGATGGCATGCCAAAAGAATACAAAAGCGTGAGTTTAATGTAGGTGATTATGTATTGCTATACAACTCGCGTTTAAGATTTTTTGCAGGAAAACTTCTCTCTAAATGGGAAGGTCCTTACGTTATCGAGGAGGTCTATCGTTCCGGTGCCATAAAAATCAACAACTTCGAAGGCACAAATCCGAAGGTGGTGAACGGTCAAAGAATCAAACATTATATCTCAGGTAATCCTATAAGTGTTGAAACCAATGTTATTGAAACCATAACCCCGGAGGAATACATAAGGGACACTTTTCGGAATGTTTCAGACTCCAAAAAGGAATAGGTATGTGGTACGGTAAGTAAACCGACTCCAAAATAGTTCTAATGGCAATTTTCTTCCGTTTTGGAATATTTAGAAAAATAGAAAAATAAGAAGCAGTCCGGAAAGGACACGAGGGCTCCACGAGAGTGGAGGGCGCGCCCAACCCCCCTGGGCGCTCCCCCTACCTCGTGGGCACCTCATGTGCTTTCCGGACTCCGTTTTCTTACACGTTACGTATTTTAGTCGGTAAAAATTCATTATATAACCTCACAAAGGTTTTGACCACCGTATCACGCAAAAATCTCCTGTCTTTGTTTCGAGTTGTTTTTCTGACAGATCCAGGTCGTCATGTCCTCTTCAAGTGCCCCCAAGGACCAGTTCTTCGAGAAGGTCGTCAACCCCTACCTCGCGGAAGTGCTGCAACACGCTCAAACCATTAAGATGCGTGAGGGGTTGTTGCACTTCCGCGATGTTGAGGGACCAAGGAAGACCGGAAGCACGGAGGCAAGGCTCGAGGAATTGGAGCAAGAAGTTTTCAAATGTCAGGAGATGGTGGAGCGTGGACTCGATTCCAATCACATTATGATCACGGAGTTCACCAACAACCACAAGCTGGACGTCAAGGACATTGGGGAGGCCATCTTCAAGCTTCATGAGAAAATCGAGCACCTCCAAGACCAGATCTATGACACGCAAAATCAAAACCGTGAGTATGAATATAGATTCAAGAGGATGAGTTTGGCTGCAGATTTGAGGTTTTAGGAGACTCGATCATCCTTCTATGATGGTGAGCCTATGCCTTGGAAGAAGGACGACAAGCCTACGCCATCAACAAAACCATCAAGTTCTTCACCAACAAAGGAGACATAATCACATGGGTATGGGCACTCCCCTTGGCAACTGCCAAGCTTGGGGGAGTGCCCCGGTATCGTATCACCAACACTTCTATCTTTACCCTTTTTCCTAGTTCGATCCTTTTGATAATATCTTGATCTAGTAGAATAAACTTTTAGTATGATCTAGTTGTGAGTTTTGCTTTATGATCCTTCTATGTAATCGAGTCCGTGAGCTATATATAATAAAGATTAGTGTTGAGTCAAGGGCTTGATTATTTTGCCATGATCTTAAGTGAATAAAAGAAAAGAGAAAGAATAAAAAGAAACAAAGAGATCATATGGATCTTCTGGAGAGTAATGAGCTCATATATAAAAAGTATGATGAATAAAAGTTGTTGAGAGTTGACAAACATAGTTTTATTTATCGTTGAAATTAATAGGAAGTAATAAAGAAAGAGAGGTCTTCACATATAAATATACTATGTTGGACATCTTTTATGATTGTGAGCACTCATTAAAATATGACATGCTAAAGAGTTGACATTGGACAAGGAAGACAACGTAATGGGTTATGTTTTCTTACATCTAAGATAAATTATATTGTCATGGATCATCCAACATGATTGAGCTTGCCTTTCCCTCTCATGCTAGCCAATTCTTTGCACCAAGTAGAGATACTACTTGTGCTTCCAAACACCCTTAAACCAGTTTTGCCATGAGAGTCCACCATACCTACCTATGGATTTAGTAATCCTCCAAGTAAGTTGTCATCGGTGCAAGCAATAAAAATTGCTCTCTAAATATGTATGACTTATTAGTGTGGGAGAAAATAAGCTTTATACGATCGTGTGATATGGAAGAAATAAAAGCGACAGACTGCATAATAAAGGTCCATATCACAAGTGGCAATATAAAGTGACATTCTTTCGCATTAAGATTTTGTGCATCCAACCATAAAAGCGCATGGCAACCTCTGCTTCCCTCTATGAAGGGCCTATCGTTTACCTTTATCTCCTACCTTACATAAGAGTCATGGTGATCTTCACCCTTCCTTTTTACATTTTATCTTTTGGCAAGCACAATATGTTGGAAAGATCCTGGTATATATGGCTGAGTTTTCATGAACTATTATTGTTGACATTACCCTTGAGGTAAAACGTTGGGAGGCAAAACTATAAGCCCCTATCTTTCTCTGTGTCCGATTAAAACTCCATACCCATGAGTATTGTGTGAGTGTTAGCAATTGTGAAAGACTATATGATAGTTGAGTATGTGGACTTGTTGAAAAGCTCTTATATTGACTCTTTCCTATGTTATGATAAATTGCAATTGCTCCAATGACTAAGATTATAGTTTGTTAGTTTTCAATGAAGTTTATGATTCATACTTGAAATTGTGATTGAATTGTTACTCTAGCATAAGAGATCATATGACAAGAATTATATAAGTTGTTGTTCTAAGAATGATCATGATGCCCTCATGTCCATATTTTATTTTTATCGACACCTCTATCTCTAAACATGTGGACATATTTTTCGATTTCGGCGTTCGCTTGAGGACAAGCGAGGTCTACGCTTGGGGGAGTTGATACGTCCATTTTGCATCGTACTTTTATATCGATATTTATTGCATTATGGGCTGTTATTACACGTTATGTCACAATACTTATGCCTATTCTCTCTTATTTTACAAGGTTTACAAAAAGAGGGAGAATGCCGACAGCTGGGATTCTGGGCTGGAAAAGGAGCAAATATTAGAGACCTATTCTGCACAGCTCCAAAAGTCCTGAAACTTCACGGAAGTCATTTTCAGAATATATAAAAAATACTGAGTGCAAGAAGTTCACCAGGGGGGCCACACCCTGCCCACGAGGGTGGGGGCGTGCCCTACCCCCTGGGCGCGCCCCCCACCTCGTGGGCCCCCTGGTGGCCCTCCGATGTCCATCTTCTGCTATATGGAGTCTTTCGATGAGGACAAAATCATAAGCCATCTTTCCCGACGAGACTCCGCCGCCACGAGGCGGAACCTTGGCGGAACCAATCTAGGGCTCTGGCGGAGCTGTTCTGCCGGGGAAACTTCTCTCTGGGATGGGGAAATCATTGCCATCGTCATCACCAACGCTCCTCTCATCGGGAGAGGGCAATCTCCATCAACATCAACATCTTCACCAGCACCATCTCCTCTCAAAACCCTAGTTCATCTCTTGTATCCAATTCTTGTCTCCAAGTCTGGGATTGGTACCTGTGGGTTGCTAGTAGTGTTAATTACTCCTTGTAGTTGATGCTAGTTGGTTTATTTGGTGGAAGATCATATGTTCAGATCCTATATACATATTAATACCCCTCTGATTATGAACATGAATATGCTTTCTGAGTAGTTACGTTTGTTCCTGAGGACATGGGAGAAGTCTTGCTATTAGTAGTCATGTGAATTTGGTATTCGTTCGATATTTTGATGGGATGTATGTTGTCTATCCTCTAGTGGTGTTATGTGAACGTCGCCTACATAACACTTCACCATTATTTGGGCCTAGAGGAAGGCATTGGGAAGTAATAAGTAGATGATGGGTTGCTAGAGTGACAAAAGCTTAAACCCTAGTTTATGCGTTGCTTCGTAAGGGGCTGTTTTGGATCCACATGTTTCATGCTATGGTTAGGTTCACCTTAATACTTTTGTTGTAGTTGCAGATGCTTGCAATAGAGGTTAATCATAAGTGGGATGCTTGTCCAAGTAAGGACAGCACCCAAGCATCGGTCCACCCACATACCAAATTATCAAAGTACCGAACGCGAATCATATGAACGTGATGAAAACTAGCTTGACGATATTCCCATGTGTCCTCGGGAGCGCTTTTCTCTATGTAAGAGTTTGTCCAGGCTTGTCCTATGCTATAAAAAGGATTGGGCCACCTTGCTGCACTTTATTTACTTTTGTTACTTGTTACTCGTTACAAATTATCCAATCACAAAACTATCTGTTACCTATTATTTCAGTGTTTGCAGAGAATACCTTGCTGAAAACCGCTTATTATTTCCTTTTGCTCCTCGTTGGGTTCAACACTCTTACTTATCGAAAGGACTACCATAGATCCCCTATACTTGTGGGTCATCACACACATGATTCGGAAATTGTTAGAATACTCTATGTGCTTCACTTATATCTTTTGAGTTATATAGTTTTTGCTCTAGTGCTTCACTTATATCTTTTAGAGCACGTCGGTGGATTTGTTTTATAGAAACTATTGTTCTCTCATGCTTCACTTAGATTATTTTGAGAGTCCTACAAAATAGCATGGTAATTTGCTTTAATTATGTTAGGCATTCAAGATTAATAAAAATTTCCTTATGAGTGTGTTGAATACTATGAGAAGTTTGATACTTGATAATTGTTTTGAGATATGGAGATGGTAATATTAGAGTCATGCTAGTTGAGTAGTTGTGAATTTGAGAAATACTTGTGTTAAAGTTTGTGATTCCCATAGCATGCACGTATGGTGAACCGTTATGTGATGAAGTCGGAGCATGATTTATTTATTGATTGTCTTCCTTATGACTGGCGGTCGGGGTGGAGTGATGGTATTTTCCTACCAATCTATCCCCCTAGGAGCATGCGCGTAATACTTTGCTTTGATAACTTGTAGATTTTTGCAATAAGTATATGAGTTCTTTATGACTAAGGTTGAGTCCATGGATCATACGCACTTTTCTTCCTTCCACCATTGCTAGCCTCTCTAATACCGCACACCTTTCGCCGGTATCATACACCCACCATATACCTTCCTCAAAACAGCCACCATACCTACTTATCATGGCATTTCCATAGCCATTCCAAGATATATTGCCATGCAACTTTCCACCATTCCATTTACTACGACACGCTCCATCATTGTCATATTGCTTTGCATGATCATGTAGTTGCCATTGTATTTGTGGCAAATCCACCGTTCATAATTCTTTCATACATGTCACTCTTGATTCATTGCATATCCCGGTACACTTCCGAAGGCATTCACATAGAGTCATATTTTGTTCTAAGTATTGAGTTGTAATTGTTGAGTTGTAAGTAAATAAAAGTATGATGATCATCATTTTTAGAGCATTGTCCCAAGTGAGGAAAGGATGATGGAGACTATGATTCCCCCACAAGTCGGGATGAGACTCCGGACGAAAAATAAAAAAAAGAGGCCAAAGAAGCCCAAAAAAAAGAGGCCATAAAAAAAGAAGAAAAGGCCCAAATAAAAAAATTAGAGAAAAAGAGAGGAGGGACAATGCTACTATCCTTTTACCACACTTGTGCTTCAAAGTAGCACCATGATCTTCATAATAGAGAGTCTCCTATGTTATCACTTTCATATACTAGTGGGTATTTTTCATTATAGAACTTGGCTTGTATATTCCAATGATGGGATTCCTCAAAATGCCCTAGGCCTTCGTGAGCAAGCGAGTTGGATGCACACCCACTTAGTTCCTGTTGTTGAGCTTTCATATACTTATAGCTCTAGTGCATCCGATGCATGGCAATCCCTACTCACTCACATTGATATCTATTGATGGGCATCTCCATAGCATGTTGATACGCCTAGTTGATGTGATAATATTCCCCCTTTTGTCTCCTCCACAACCATCATTCTATTCCACCTAAAATGCTATGTCCATGGCTCACGCTCATGTATTGCGTGAAGATTGAAAAAGTTTGAGAACACCAAAAGTATGAAACAATTGCTTGGCTTGTCATCGGGGTTGTGCATGATTCAAATACCTTGTGTGGTGAAGATAGAGCATAGCCAGACTATATGATTTTGTAGGGATAACTTTCTTTGGCCATGTTATTTTGAAGAGACATAATTGCTTAGTTAGTATGCTTGAAGTATTATTATTTCTATGTCAATATTGAACTTTTGTCTTGAATCTTTCGGATCTGAATATTCATACCACAATTAAGAAGAATTACATTCAAATTATGCCAAGTAGCATTCCACATCAAAAATTTTGTTTTTATCATTTACCTACTCGAGGACGAGCAGGAATTAAGCTTGGGGATGCTTGATACATCTCCAACATATAGATAATTTTTGATCATTCCATGCTATATTATATTCTGTTTTGGACATTATTGGGCTTTATTATACACTTTTATATTACTTTTGGGACTAACATGTTAACCGAAGGCGCAGCCCAGAATTGCTATTTTTTTGCCTATATTAGGGTTTCACAGAAAAAGAATATCAAATGGAGTCCAAACAGAATGAAACCTTCGGGAACGTGATTTTCGGAACAAACATGATCCAGAGGACTTGGACCCTACGTCAAGACATCAACCAGGAGGCCACAAGGTAGGGGGGTGCGCCGACCCCCCAGGCGCGCCCTCCACCCTCGTGGCCCCCCTGTTGCTCCACCGACGTACTCCTTCCTCCTATATATACCTATGTACCGCCAAACTACCAGATACGGAGCCAAAACCCTAATTCCGCCGCCGTAACTTTCTGTATCCACGAGATCCCATCTTGGGGTCTGTTCCGGAGCTCCGCCGGAGGGGGCATCGATCACAGAGGGCGTCTACATCAACACCATAGCCTCTCCGATGAAGTGTGAGTAGTTTACCTCAGACCTACGGGTCCATAGTTATTAGCTAGATGGCTTCTTCTCTCTTCTTGGATCTCAATACAAAGGTCTCCCCCTCTCTTGTGGAGATCTATTCGATGTAATCTTCTTTTGCGGTGTGTTTTTTGAGACCGATGAATTATGGGTTTATGATCAAGTTTATCTATGAACAATATTTGCATCTTCTCTGAATTCTTTTATGCATGATTGGTTATCTTTGCAAGTCTCTTCGAATTATTAGTTTGGTTTGGCCTACTAGATTGATCTTTCTTGCAATGGGAGAAGTGCTTAGCTTTGGGTTCAATCTTGCGGTGTCATTTCCAGTGACGGTAGGGGCAGCAAGCCACATATTGTATTGTTGCCATCTAGGATAACAAGATGGGGTTTTCATCATATTGCATGAGTTTATCCCTCTACATCATGTCATCTTGCTTAAAGTGTTACTCTGTTCTCTTGAACTTAATACTCTAGATGCATGCTAGATAGCAGTCGATGTGTGGAGTAATAGTAGTAGATGCAGGCAGGAGTCGGTCTATTTGTCTCAGACATGATGCCTATATACATGATCATACCTAGATATTCTCATAACTATGCTCAATTCTATCAATTGCTCAACAGTAATTTGTTTACCCATCGTGAATACTCATGCTCTTGAGAGAAGACACTAGTGAAACCTATGGCCCCCGGGTCTATCTTCCATTATATTAATCTTCCAATACTTATTTAATTCCTTTGCCTTTTATTTTACTTTGCATCTTTATCATAAAAATACCAACAATATTATCTTATCATATCTATCAGATCTCACTCTCGTAAGTGACTGTGTAGGAATTGACAACCCCTTATCGCGTAGGTTGCGAGGATTTATTTGTGTAGGTGCGAGGGACTTGTGCGTGGCCTCGTACTGGATTGATAACTTGGTTCTCAAAAACTGAGGGAAATACTTACTCTACTTTGCTGCATCACCCTTTCCTCTTCAAGGGAAAACCAACGCAAGTGCTCAAGAGGTAGCAGTGTGATTGTTGTGTTGTGGGACGCGATCGACAGGTTGAAAAAGCCTAAGGTTATAATGGCCGCGGGAATTAAAGGGGAAGCCGGACCGCCGGGAATATTAGCATGCCCTGATGGCAGTTCTAATTTACAGCGCGTAACTCCATCGTGTCGCACGTAACTACATCGCGTAGCAACGCGTGCGATGCAACCGCATGCATATGGGGCCCTCGACGTGATCATGCACACGCCTGATGTCGCTTGAAGCTACGTCGGTATTTCCCCAAAGAGGAAGGGATGATGCAGCACAACAGCGGTATGTATTTCCCTCAGATATGAAACCAAGGTTATCGAACCAGTAGGAGAACCAATCAACACAATGTAAACAGCCCCTGCAGGCAAATAACAAATACTCACAACCAGACGTGTTAAAGGGGTTGTCAATCCCTTTCGGTAACGGTGCCAGAAATTGGTGCATTGATGGGAGAAAGTTGTAAATATTCATAGATCAAATGCCAAATAAAATAAATTGCAGCAAGGTATTTTTGTATTTTTGGTTTAGTAGATCTAAAAATAAAAGCAAAGGAAAATAGATCGCAAAGGCAAATAATATGAGAAAGAGACTCGTGGGCCGTAGGTTTCACTAGTGGCTTCTCTCGGGAAAAATAGAAAATGGTGGGTAAACAAATTACCGTTGGGCAATTGATAGAACTTCAAATACTCATGACGATATCCAGGCAATGATCATTATATATGCATCACGTCCAAGATTAGTAGACCGACTCCTGCCTACATCTACTACTATTACTCCACACATTGACCGCTATCCAGCATGCATCTAGTGTATTAAGTTCATGGAGAAACAGAGTAATGCAATAAGAACAATGACATGATGTAGATAAGATCTATCTGTGTAGAGATAGACCCCATCGTTTTATCCTTAGTAGAAACGATACATACGTGCCGGTTCCCCTTCTGTCACTGGGATCAAGCACCATAAGATTGAACCCACTACAAAGCACCTCTTCCCATTGCAAGATAAATAGATCAAGTTGGACAATTAAAACCCAAATATCGGAGAAGAAATACGAGGCTATAAGCAATCATGCATAAAAGAGATCAAAGAAACTCAAATACTTTCATGGATATAAAAAGATAGATCTGATCATAAACTCAAAGTTCATCCGATCCCAACAAACACACCGGAAAAAGAGTTAGATCATATGGATCTCCAAGAGACCATTGTATTGAGAATCAAACGAGAGAGAGGAAGCCATCTATCTACTAACTACGGACCCGAAGGTCTACAAAGAACTACTCACGCATCATCGGAGAGGCACCAATAGAGGTGGTGAAACCCATCCGTGATGGTGTCTAGATTGGATCTGGTGGTTCTGGACTTTGCGGCAGCTAGAATTGATTTTTGTCGACTCCCCTATGGTTTCTGGAATATTGGGGTATTTATAGAACAAAGAGGCGGTCCGGGGGGCACCCGAGGTGGGCACAACCCACCAGGGTGTGCCTGGGCCTCCCGGTGCGCCCTGGTGGGTTGTGCTCTCCTCGGAGCACTCCCCCCAGGCGCAACCTTGGCCCATTAGGTGTCTTTTGGTCCATAAAAAATCACTGTAAAGTTTCGTGGCATTTGGACTCCGTTTGGTATTGATTATCTGTGATGTAAAAAACATGCAAAAAACATGAACTGTCACTTGGCACTATGTTAATAGGTTAGTACCAAAAAATGATATAAAATGACTATAAAATAATTATAAAACATCCAAGATTGATAATATAATAGCATGGAACAATAAAAGAAATTATAGATACGTTGGAGACGTATCAACGCGCAACCGCTGGCAGAGCGCCCGCGGAGAGATGCGAGCAGAGCGCTCCGCGGTCGCCTCAACGGCGAGCAACCATATAGATATGCATATAGCAGTTGAACACGCAAGCAAAAGCTGTCCACAAATCGAGCGCGCAGACAGACGCGAGCAAAGCGTGTTGCAGCACCGAATGACGAGAAGAGCTTACCGAGGGAAGCGAGCAGAGGCTGGCACAGTGATACGTGGCAAATAACACGAACTGTGCGAGCGATGAGGGAGACATCAAGCACGGATCAGATTAGAGTTGCGTGTGCGATACATGACATACAGTTGATCCATCCGAGCTTTTTGTGATGGAATAAGCCGTGTGTGTTGCGGGCAAACGCTTGCTAGTATATAACCTTAAATTTAACCAAAAAAGTTTTAATGCATGTTACAAAAATTGTATAACTGGAAACTATGCTCAAATACGAATCCAACGATATAATCTTTGGCGACATGCATTCATATTTTATTAGTTAAATCCTACTTATAAACCAGGATGGTGGTATAGTAGGTAATTAAATCGCAAATGTTTTTTTTTGTATTAACCATATGTGTACGTGTTCTTTCGTCCTCCTCTCGCATGTCTTGTCACCCCGCTGCCACAGACGGCTTACAACGCAAGCTTGTGCAACGCGCGGGGGCGTTCTTTTGGCCAAACGGTGGCTCAAAGTGACGCCAATGAATCGTCAGTAACCGTTCTCGCGCAATCTCGTAGTTTTCCGTGCAAGCTTCCCGGCCGACTCAGTGAAATCCCCCAAAATCCCAATGCTTTACCGGCCTGCTATATAAACCCTCATGGCCGGCGAGTCCTGCATCGCATTTCCCCTCCCTCCCTGTTGCTTATCTCATCTGCTTCTCCCACAATCGCCAATGGCACCGGTCCGCCATCGTCGCTCATCCACTCCACCATCATCAGAGGACAGCTCTAGTTGGAAGGCTACACCGTGGCAGTGGCTCAGTCCCCGACGTAGTGTAGTGCGTGGTGGTGTCCCTATTGGGTGTGCGTGGAACACCCACCACACGCTCCAACGCCGCTGCCCGTCGGCAGCTGTTGCCCGCCGTTGCGGCCACACCACCGTCGAAAGCCAAGGCCATCGCCTGCTCCGCCGCCGCGGCCTGAAGGCGGGAGGTGGCTATCATGGTCGCCATCCCACTGCCGGCCATCACCCGCTCTGCCACCGAGGCCCGAAGGCGGGAGGTAGCCATCATGGCCGCCACCCCATCATCAGCCGCCGTGGCCGCTAGCCCACCCTCGACCGCTGGGATCATCACCCACTCCGCCACCGTCGCCCGAAGGAGGGAGGCGGAGGTGGAGGCCCGCACGTGCATCAGCGACCTTGCGCGCTACATCGAGTTCCTGCGGGAGGAGGAGGTGCGCCTCGTCGAGCACGCAAAGAGCCTTACCATAGCCGCGGCTGCAACACATGATGATGCATAGGCGAGGAATCAGGAGGTCTACGAGCAGTCCGGCCGCTTCGAGAAGGATCGTCTGGAGCGGTAGTGGGTGTTCAAGCTGGCGAGCGTCGCTGAACGTGCAGCGGCGGCAAGCACCGTATTGCATTTTTCCAGCTTGTCGGTAGGCTCCTCCTCCTCCTCCTCTCCATCTTACTGAGCGCGCTCGGCAGAGGAAAGGCTGTCGGAAGTAGCAAAAAGCCCTTCCGTAGTATTTAGGGGCTATTTTGTTCAGTTCATCTGACTATAGATGTGTGGTGGAACTATACAACGTACTCAAAATTAGCTAGTATATATAGTTGAACTAGCTATTTCAGTACGTGGTTGCAACAATTGGGGAAAAGTTTGGTCGGTTCAGCTGTTGAGTTGAACTGTTTGTATAAATTAAGAACGACTGCTTAATCTATGAATGAAATCTATGCTTAATTACTGAATTTTAGTTGCAAAAATTAGATAGTGCTAGTGATTTTTAGCTGCATATTTTGACAAATCGCAATGTTACAAGGATTGACAAATGGCAATGTTACTAGATCAACAAATGTCAATCTTTCCAGTTTGACAAATGGCAACATATCCAATATGACAGATGCAAATCTTACCAAATTGTTTGTACGTGGTTGCACATGGGTCATCCAAAAGAACCGTTTGCGTTGAAGGGATGCACAAATCCTGCGCTGTGAATTTTCCCTCGACTTAAGGGGAAGACCATAGCTCTCACTTTGCATACGGGTGTTCTACCTAAAATGTTTACGATCAAGAGCTGTGGAAATCCTACTCGGCACATTTTCTCTTGGCTTCATGGGGAAGCTGTCGGTTTGCATACGAGTGTTCTAACTAAAACATTTGCGATCAAGAGCTGCACAAATCCTACTAGGCACATATTTTCCCTTGACTTCCTGGGGAAGTGGTCGGTTTTGCATACAGGTGTTCTAACTAAAACGTTTGCGATGGGTGTTTTATGTTTAAAAACCATATTAAACTGCGGCTTGGGAGCCATTAATGGAGAGGATGCGAGCAAGGTGGGCGGCCATGGAAGTCAAAGGGCTCTCTTCCCGATGAGCCTGCGATGTATAGCTCGCACGCTTCCCTGTGAGCCTCCACATTGGAGTACAGCTCGCACGCCTCCTATTTAGTCAAACACTCAAGCACCTATCCGCACGGCACCTCCTAGCCATTAAAAGAGTGAGATGTGGCGTCATGTGAATGGTTAACAGAACGCACACAATTTAAATTATACAAAACATTTCAGATGTTACAGTGGCAACTATTTGTTTCAAGATGCCTTTGTTGGCTGTTATTCAAGTGCGCCTTCTCTCAAAATGGACACGAAAAATACCACAGCACCCCGGTGCCATTCCATTATAGCATGCCAAGTTTCATGAATTTCAGACGAGTTTTGGATTTACTAGAATTTAAAAACAAAGTATCTCAATGTTTTGCCGGCAATCAGCAATGCCCTGGTGTTTGAAATTCATTCTCATTTCTTGCATGGGACCTAAGCATGCACCGAAGGACACATATTTGATTTTTCAACCAATTTATATGCACTGGAGCATGTGCATGTAGTTCAAATTTGAATTATGCACCTGAAATGCCTACAAAACCCAGTTAATGTATAAAAATGTCCAAACGAACCCCAAAAAATTCCAAAATCAAACACAACACTCCTGTTGTTCTTTGTTGACACTAGAAATTTTTTGAAAGCAATAAGAGGCAACGGATATCATTTCGTCCCCAAAGGTGGCATGTTCCCTACCAAAACCGTCACGCTTGTTGTGAGAAGCTCTGGTTTGTGAGAAGCTTATATCCAAACCTGCCCCAAATGGGACAAAAATTTTACCGGGACATGTTGATGCCGCTCCATGATAGCATGCCAAGTTTCATGAATTCCAGACGAGTTTTGGATTTACTAGAATTTAAAAACCAAGTATCTCAACGTTTGCGGCCGAGTGACGGTGGCATGGTGTTTGAAATTCATTCCAATTTCTTGCATGGGACCTAAGCATGCAACCAAGGACACATATTTGATTTTTCAACCAGTTTATATGCACTGGAGCATGTGCATGTAGTTCAAATTTGAATTATGCACCTGAAATGCCTACAAAACCTAGATAATGTATAAAAATGTCCAAATGAACCCCGAAAAATTCCAAAACTAAACACAACACTCCTATTGTTCTATGTTGACACTAGAAATTTTTTGAAAGCAATAAGAGGAAACAAATATCGTTTCGTCCCCAAAGGTGGCACATTCCCTACCGAAACCATCACGCTTGTTGTGAGAACCTCTGGTTTGTGAGAAGCTTATAGCCAAACCTGCCCCAAATGGGATAAATTTTTTACCATGGCATCTTGATGCCGCTCCATGATAGCATGCCAAGTTTCATGAATTTCAGACGAGTATTGGATTTACTAGAATTTAAAAACCAAGTATCTCAATGTTTGCGGCCGAGTGACGGTGGCAGGGTGTTTGAAATTCATTCCCATTTCTTGCATGGGACCTAAGCATGCATCGAAGGACACAAATTTGATTTTTCAACCAATTTATATGCATTGGAGCATGTGCATGTAGTTCAAATTTGAATTATGCACCTGAAATGCCTGGAAAACCCAGTTAATGTATAAAAATGTCCAAACGAACCCCGAAAAATGCCAAAATTAAACACAACACTCCTGTTGTTCTATGTTGACACTTGAAATTTTTTGAAAGCAATAAGAGGCAACGGATATCGTTTCGTCCCCAAAAGTGGCATGTTCCCTATCGAAACAATCACGCTTGTTGTGAGAAGCTCTAGAGAAGCTTATACCCAAACCTGCCCCAAATGGGACAAAATTTATACCACGACATGTTGATGACGCTCCATGATAGCATGCCAAGTTTAATGAATTTTAGATGAGTTTTGGATTTAATAGAATTTTAAAACCAAGTATCTCAATGTTTGCGACCGAGTGACGGTGGCAGGGTGTTTGAAATTCATTCCCATTTCTTGCATGGCACCTAAGCATGTATCAGAGGACACAAATTTTATTTTTCAACCAATTTATATGTACTAGAGCATGTGCATGTAGTTCAAATTTGAATTATGCACATAAAATGCTTGGAAAACCCAGTTAAAGTATAAAAATGTCCGAATGAACCCCAAAAAATTCCAAAATTAAACATGACACTCCTGTTGTTCATGTTGACACTAGAATTTTTTTGAAAGCAATAAGAGGCAACGAATATTGTTTTGTCCGCAAAAGTGGCACGCTCCCTACCTAAAACATACCACTTGTTGTGAGAAGCTCTGGTTTGGAAGAAGCTTATACCCAAACCTGCCCTAAATGGGACAACTTTTTTACCACGGCATATTGATGCCGCACCATGATAGCATGCCAAGTTTCATGAATTTCAGATGAGTTTTGGATTTACTAGAATTTTAAAACCAAGTATCTCAATGTTTGCACCCGAGTGATGGTGGCAGGGTGTTTGAGATTCATTCCCATTTCTTGCATCTGACCTAAGCATGCACCGAAGGACACAAATTTGATTTTTCAACCTATTTATATGCACTGGTGCATGTGCATGCAGTTCAAATTTGAATTATGCACATAAATGCCTGGAAAACCTAGTTAATGTATAAAAATGTCCGAACGAACCCCCAAAAATTCCAAAATTAAACACAACACTCCTGTTGTTCTATGTTGACACTAGAAATTTTTTAAAAGCAATAAGAGGCAACATATATTGTTTCGTTCCCAAAGGTGGCACGTTCCCTACCAAAACTATCACGCTTGTTGTGAGAAGCTCTGGTTTGGTAGAAGCTTATACCCAAACCTGCCCCAAATGGGACAATTTTTTTACCACGGCATGTTGATGCTGCTCCATGATAGCATGCTAAGTTTCATGAATTTCAGACGAGTTTTGGATTTACTAGAATTTAAAAACCAGGTATCTCAATGTTTGCGGCCGAGTGACGGTGACATGATGTTTGATATTCATTCCCATTTCTTGCATGGGACCTAAGCATGCAATCAAGGACACATATTTGATTTTTCAACCCGTTTATATGCACTGGAGCATGTGCATGTAGTTCAAATTTGAATTATGCACCTGAAATGCCTACAAAACCAAGTTAATGTATAAAAACGTCCAAACGAACCCTGCATAATTCCCATTTTTTTGACGACACACCTATAGTTGCATGTTCACTCCAAATAAAAGTTCTAGCAATTCAAACACCGTCTTTTACAGCTGTGACCCCATTACGTAATTCAAATCAAGACGAAAAATCAAGTAGATCGCACACAGTTTATTATCACCAACCGTGTGAGATGCAGCACAAAATATCTTGGAGCACCATCAGAGTGTCAAGCACACTAGACCGCTCTGCAAATATCATTTCACTGTTCAATCATCGGCGATGAAAGATGGGGATGTGGACCCGCGTCGTGAGGGCAACTTCGGCGGCCCAATCTGGGGAGAGCGCAGCCGCAGCCGCTAGGCGTGTGCTAACAAGCTTCGTGAGGGCGACCGCAATCTGCGTCCGGGCGGCCAAGGCAGCCCAAACGGCCGCTGTTACTTCTCAGGCGGCGGCGGCAGCATCTACCTCGGGGATAGCAATTCATGAGAGCGGCACATCAGCTGTCTGTTCCGCAGCGGCGGCCTTAGCCCTGATGGAGGCTGCCCACCACCATGTCAAGGCCGTCCACGCCCAGCTCGTGGCGGTGACCGCACAAATCAAACAAAACTTCTCTGACAATGGTCGGCAACCCACGACTGAAGAGTTGGCAATCGCCGAGAGAGTTCGAGCAGCCGTCAGTTCCTTTGCGGCATACCTTGCCACGATGGAGCCCGCCAAAGCCCAGATCACAGCCGCCCACGCCCATCTCATGGCGGCCTATTCCGAAGATATGGCAGACATGGATGGTGAGATGCTTGCCAAGTATGGTGCAATTGATGCCATGGAGCCCCTTCCCCAGGAGACCGTCAAGCGCGAGCTGGACATGGAGGCGGCGACGGAGATCGACGAGCACCAGCCGCAGTAGTACTCTTTGTTTTGTTTAATTAAGAGTGTCGGTCTTTAATTTGTTAGAGTAATGTTTACGTCAGCTAGCTCTGTTTAATTGCTAAACTTGGTTGACTAAGAAGTGTGGGTATGTTGTAATCTCCTTTGTGTACCCAAATTATGCAATGACGTTGATGACCACTGTAACCAGGGAAATTCGAACCAAAATTTTTGACGTTCAAACTCATCACACACGGGTTAAGCTATCTGAATTATTTGTGATGTTCACATATCGTACACAATTCTGAATAAGGGACTGTGTCTGATGACACTTTCGCGCCAGTTTTTTTGCTGAAGCGATTCCAAAATTTTGGCTTCTGCGGAAATATCTACCTCCCCGCCCCCTCCCCCTTGCCAAAAGCCACATTTCCCCTGTTTCCACCTTCCTTTCAAAGTTGAAACATTCACTCCTCGCTTGCAGTGCCGCCACCTCGCCGGCGACCCTCCATCACGCTGCTCAGCCTCGCCTATCCAGGTAGGTAATTGATACGTCTCCAACGTATCTATAATTTTTGATTGTTTTATAATTATCAACCTTGGATGTTTTATATGCATTTATATGCTATTTTATATGATTTTTGGGACTAACCTATTAACCTAGAGCCCAGTGCCAGTTTCTATTTTTTCCTTGTTTTAGAGTATCGCAGAAAAGGAAAATTAAACGGAGTCCAATTGACCTGAAACTTCACGGAACTTATTTTTGGACCAGACGAAGCCCACGGAGTATCGGAGATGGACCAGGAGAGTCCCGGGCTGCCCACGAGGGTGGGGGGCATGCCCCCTTCCTCGTGGACAGCCCGGAGGTCCACCGACGTACTTCTTCCTCCCATATATACCCTAAAAACTTCGGGGAGCACAATAGATCGGGAGTTCCGCCACCAGAAGCCTCCATAGCCACCGAAAACCAATCTAGACCCTTTCCGGCACCTTGCCGGAGGGGGGGAACCCTCACCGATGGCCATCTTCATCATCTCGGTGCTCTCCAGGATGAGGAGGGAGTAGTTCTCCCTCGGGGCTGAGGGTATGTACCAGTAGCTATGTGTTTGATCTCTCTCTCTCTCTCATGTTCTTGAGGTGGCATGATCTTGATGTATCGTGAGCTTTGCTATTATAGTTGGATCTTATGATGTTTCTCCCCCTCTACTCTCTTGTAATGGATTGAGTTTTCCCTTTGAAGTTATCTTATCGGATTGAGTCTTTAAGGATTTGAGAACACTTGATGCATGTCTTGCGTGGGATACCCGTGGTGACAATGGGGTATTCTATGATCCACTTGATGTATGTTTTGGTGATCAACTTGCGGGTTCCGTGACCTTGGGAATCTATGCATAGGGGTTGGCACACGTTTTCGTCTTGACTCTCCGGTAGAAACTTTGGGGCACTCTTTGAGGTTCTATGTGTTGGTTGAATAGATGAATCTGAGATTGTGTGATGCATGTATAATCAAACCCATGGATACTTGAGGTGACATTGGAGTATCTAGGTGACATTAGGGTTTTGGTTGATTTGTGTCTTAAGGTGTTATTCTAGTACGAACTCTAGGGCTGTTTGTGACACTTATAGGAATAGCCCAACGGATTGATTGGAAAGAATAACTTTGAGGTGGTTCCGTACCCTACCATAATCTCTTTGTTTGTTCTCCGTTATTAGCGACTTTAGAGTGACCCTTTGTTGCATCTTGAGGGATAGTTATGTGATCCAATTATGTTATTATTGTTGAGAGGAATTGCACTAGTGAAAGTATGAACCCTAGGCCTTGTTTCAACACATTGCAATACCATTTACGCTCACTTTTATCATTAGTTACCTTGCTGTTTTTATATTTTCAGATTACAAAAACCTTTATCTATCATCCATATACCACCTGTATCACCATCTCTTCGTCGAACTAGTGCACCTATAAAATTTACCATTGTATTGGGTGTGTTGGGGACGCAAGAGACTCTTTGTTATTTGCTTGCAGGGTTGCTTGAGAGATACCATCTTCATCCTACGCCTCCTACGGATTGATAAACCTTAGGTTATCCACTTGAGGGAAATTTGCTACTGTCCTACAAACCTCTGCACTTGCAGGCCCAACAACGTCTACAAAAAGAAGGTTGTGTAGTAGACATCAATCTCTTTTCTGGCGCCGTTGTCGGGGAGGTTACCGCTTGAAGGTATATCTTTAGATCTTGGAATCGAATCTTTTTATTTCTTGTTTTAACACTAGTTTAGTTTATAAAAGAAAACTACAAAAAATGGAATTAAGTTTGCCTCATATGCTTCATCTTTTTAACATCTTTCGTGAGAATGATGGAAAGGAAAATTGTGCCAAAGTGTTAGAAGAAGAATGCATTAAAATGTTTGGCACTAAATCTTTGAATGATGAGCATGATTGCAATGTTGTTAGTATGAACTCCTTGAATATCCATAGTACTAATGACGATTGCACTAGTTATGATGAAAATGTCTCCTATAAACATGTCAATTTTTGTGGAGTGCATTGGGTTTGCAAGTACACATCAAATAGGGAAGATAGATATTGCAAGAGGCATAAGCATTTAGAAACAAAATTGTAGCGACCCGACCTCAGACGGTCAAGTCTCTGTGCTTCAGTGTCATCCCTGGATCGGGAATGCTGACACACACAGTACTCGAAGGATTTATAACAGAGTAGCAATCACACACTTACTACATCGAATGTCTCAAGAGAGAACTTAATACAATAATATGGCTTAAGGCCATCTAATATGATAACAGTGGAAGGCTTGGAAGATAAAGTGAGTCCATCAACTCCAACGGCATAGCTGAGCTGCACGGCAACGACCTAACGAACCTCACTCCTCGTCTAAAAGTCTGCAACATAATACGTTGCAGCCCGAAAACGGGTCAGCACATGGAATATGCTGGCAATATAACACAGTAGAGCAAGAACAGAATAATGCTATCACTATATGCATATTCGGCTGGTGGAAAGCTCTATGGTTATAGTTTTTGCGAAAAGCCAATTTTTCCTACAACAAAGGAATATATTTTAATTTAACTATCATGGTGGTTGAACAACATTGAGAAGGTTCCTCCAACTCAATCCCAATTAAAGTGATTAACAACCCAACAGTATTAATTAAACATGATGAGATACATGTGATAACCCAAGTACTCAAGACTCATGATTGTCCATAACCGGGGACACGGCTAACCATGATTAGATTGTACACTCTGCAGAGGTTTGCGCACTTTTCCCCACAAGACTTGATCGCGTCCATTGAATTTATCGCACTACATGGTGTTTGAGAAACGGATGACCGAGACACAGTCTTTCAGAAACATTAACTCTTTACTCCGGACAGACCATACCAAACCTACATCCCAGTACCTGCTGATCTGCCTCTTCAAGAGCTTCACGTAACTTACTCAACTATGCTAGAGCCCATAATAGCTTGTGGCTACACACGGAAGTTTCTAGCATGAATCACCTCAGTTCCCTTTGAGCCTGGGTGGCGGTCCATAGGAAAATCACACGGAACCCGGGGATTTCCAAAAATACAGGCAACACTGGGTTCCCCAGGTGCCTCAATCCACCCAGATGTTAATTTAAGTTGCCACCTTAAGTTGAACCATTAATTAACAACTCACATCTGTCATGGATTTCACTCAAACCCAACCCACATCTACGAGCATAGCAATATAATATAAGCAGACGTAGAAGTAACTCCCAAGGGTTTGAATAGAACAGGGCAATAGGTTGTACCTCAATAACTACTTCCCATCCCACAGGTTAATGACATCCTAATCATGCAATGTTTGAGGATTGGAACTAATGCATAAAAACCGGGTATGAAAAGAGTATGATCAATGTGTTACTTGCCTTGCTGACGATCCGCGAATCCTAGAGACTCGTAGTAACACGCTTCGCACTCCGGGAATTCTAACGCAAGCAAACAATAGCATACATAAGTAACAAGCAACAATGCACAAGCAAAAAACTCAAATAAGAGAGGTTGACCAGAAAGTTCAACTTAAGAACTCCGGTTCGCAAAAAGAATCAAATCAAATGGAGCAACGAAACTCAAATGGCGAAAAAGAAGCTTCATTTACTAATCTGAACCTAGGTCAAATTTTACAGTAGCAAAAACTTATTTGAGTTGGTTAAACGGGAAGAGGGTTTTGAGACGAAACTCTAGGTGCTTGAATCGCCTGATTCTGATAAACGAGCGAAAAGATAAACAGAAACTATGATCGGATCAGAAATCGCGATCAAAAAAATCGCGGAATAAATCCGATAAAAAGAAAACTGACGAATAGACTAACGAACGAGCGTTCGTTAGCTGTAACTAACGGGCGAAAACCGTTCATTAGAACGAACGTATGGACGAACGTCCGCTAACTAGAAGAACAGAGAAAAACCGGCGAACCGAAAAAATGGATCTAGGGTTCTAAAAAAACCGAATGATTAAAAAAACTGGCAGCGGATCCGGCGGATACCTCCGGCGAGGGGGTCCGGCGATGCGTATGCGGGGCGGGGCGGCGGCTCGCGGGCGGCGGGGCTTGGCGGCGGCGGCTAGCGCGGGGCGGCGGCGGCTGCGGCTCGGGCAGTGGTGGTGGTGGTTTAGGCAGCGGGGGTGGCGGCTTATAAGGAGGGGGCGGCTTGCTTGGAGGAGGGGGCAAGCGGCGGCGAGGCGGAGTCCGGCTCGGACTCCGGGTCCGAGCGACGGCGGGGTGGCGTGCACGCGGGGAGGCGGCGGCGGCTGCGTGCCGCCCTGGCTCGGCCGGGCCTTAGGCCCAGTCGAGCGCGGGAACTCTTTTTTTAAATAATTTCGCCGACAGAAATAAAATCCTAGAAAAATAAATAAAAATCTAAAAATGCCAAAACAAATTTTCACTGTCTAAATAAAATATTTAGAACGAGATGAATATTTTCTTGGCCCTAAAATGCAACTTTGAAAACGTGCAATTTTTTTCTAATGCAAATAAAATCCGAATAAAATCAAGTAAAATCAAGTAAAATCAAATAAATGATTTTAACATTTTTCCTCCAATATTTCAATTATTTTGGAGAAGTCATATTATCTCCTCTCATTTATTTTGATAAGAAATATTTTTTGGAGAGAAAAATAATTAAAATCAAAATCCTCGTTTCATTATTTGATAAAAATCAAATATGAAAAACCGGGAAAATCCCCAACTCTCTCCGTGGATCCTTGAGTTGCTTAGGATTTCGAGGATTTGCGGAACAAAAAATGCAATAAAATATGATATGCATGGATGACTATGTATAAGACTCCAAATTGAAAATTTGGGATGTTACAAACCTACCCCCCTTAAGATGAATCTCGCCCTCGAGATTCGGGTTGGCTAGAAAATAGGTGTGGGTGGTCTTTGCGGAGATCATCGTCTCATTCCCAGGTGACTTCATCCTCGGTATGGTGGCTCCACTGAACTTTGCAAAACTTGATAACCTTACTGCGGGTGACTCTGCTGGCAAACTCAAGAATCTTAACTGGCTTCTCCTCATAAGTCAAATCGCTGTCCAACTGAATTGCCTCCAAGGGTACTGTATCTCTAAACGGTATATCGGCCATCTCAGCATGACACTTCTTCAGCTGTGAAACGTGAAACACATCATGAACTTCTGACAATCCCTCGGGTAATTCCAATTTGTAGGCAACTTCTCCCATCCGTTCCAAAACACGATACGGTCCTACAAATCTCGGGGATAACTTCCCCTTAACTCCAAATCATTTCACTCCTCGCAAGGGATATACTCGCAAATATACTCTGTCTCCAATTTCATAGGTTACCTCTTTGCGTTTTGAGTCCGCATAACTCTTCTGCCTGGACTGAGAAATCTTCAGTCTATCACGAATCAATTTAACCTTCTCCTCAGACTCCTTGATCAAGTCTGGTCCAAACAACTGTCGGTCTCCCACCTCATCCCACATCAAGGGTGTTCTGCACCTGCGTCCATATAGGGCTTCAAACGGTGCCATCTTCAAACTAGCCTGGTAGCTATTGTTGTATGAGAACTCTGCGTACGGCAAATTGTCATCCCAACTAGATCCATGATCCAGCGCACAGGCTCTCAACATGTCCTGCAAAATTTAATTGACTCTCTCGGTCTGTCCATCTGTCTGTGGGTGAAAAGCTGTACTGAACTCCAACCTAGTCCCCAAAGTCTGGTGTAACTGATGCTAGAACTTTGAAGTAAACTATGTTCCTCTATCTGATACGATGGTCCTCGGAACTCCATGCAGACATACGATCTTGGACATATAAATCTTGGCCAACTTCGCACTTGTATAAGTGGTTTTCACTGGGATGAAGTGAGCCACCTTGGTTAAGCGATCGACTACTACCCATATGGAATCATATCCCGCATTAGTCCTAGGCAATCCGGTGATAAAGTCCCTGCCAAGTTTATCCCACTTCCATTCGGGTATCAGCATAGGCTGTAACAGTCCTGCTGGCTTCTGATGTTCTGCCTTCACTCTCTGACATACATCGCATACGGCTACATACTCGGCAATATCCTTCTTCATGCCGGTCCACCAGAAATGTTCCTTCAAATCCAGATACATCTTGGTGTTTTCGGGGTGTATCGAGTATGGTGAGTCATGAGCCTCTTGAAGTATTAACTTCCTGATCTCCTGGTTATTGGGCACATAAACTCGGTCCTCAAACCATAGGGTATCATGCTCATCCTCACGAAAACCTTCGGCCTTTTTCTTTGCCCATCTTCTCCTTTATCTCGGCAATCTCTTTGTCATCCTTCTGAGTTTCCCGAATCTTGTCCAGCAATGTTGACTGGACCTCCATTGTCGCAACGAATCCTCTAGGAACAATCTCTAATCGAAGTTCCATGATATCCTCTGCTAACTCCTTCGGCAGTCCCTTACTTTTAAGGATATTAGCATAACTCTTCCTGCTCAAGGCGTCAGCTACGACATTGGCCTTTCCTGGATGATAGTGTATCTTCATGTCATAATCCTTTATAAGCTCCAACCATCTCCTCTGTCTAAGGTTCAGTTCCTTCTGGGTGAAAATGTACTTCAAACTCTTATGGTCCGTGTATACATCACATCGGTTTCCAATAAGGTAATGTCTCCAGGTCTTCAATGCATGCACTATGGCTGCTAACTCCAAATCATGCGTGGCATAGTTCAACTCATGAGGTTTTAGTTGTCGTGAGGCATATGAAACAACTCTTCCATCCCGCATAAGCACACATCCAAGTCCTAAGCGAGAGGCGTCGCAATACACTTGGAACTCCTTTGTATATCCGGCAATGTTAGCACTGGCACTGTAGTCAACCATTTCTTCAACTCCTGGAAGCTTGCCTCACAATCTTCTGTCCATTTAAACTTAGTATCCTTCTTTAACAGCTCAGTCATTGGCTTCGCAATCTTGGAAAAGTTCTCAATGAATCTCCGGTAGTATCCTGCGAGTCCAAGAAAACTGCGGATCTCGCTAACTGAGGTGGGTGCCAACCATTCAGTGACTGACTGAACTTTGCTGGGGTCTACTGCTATACCTTCTCCTGATATAACATGTCCAAGGAACCCGACTTCCTTCAACCAAAACTCGCATTTGCTAAACTTAGCATACAACTGGTGTTCCCTGAGTTTCTCGAGAACTAAGCGTAAATGCTCCTTGTGCTCCTCCTCGTTCTTCAAGTATACCATAATATCGTCAATAAACACCACAACAAACTTGTCCAAATACTCCATGAACACTTTGTTCATCATGCTCATGAAATAGGCAGGGGCGTTAGTCAGTCCAAATGACATGACCATGTACTCGTATAATCCATACCGCGTCATGAACGCTGTCTTTGGTATATCCTTCTCTCGTATCTTCAACTGATGGTATCCCGATCTCAAATCGATCTTCGAAAACACCTTATCTCCTTGCAACTGATCAAACAGATCGTTGATCATCGACAGTGGGTACTTGTTCTTAATCATCACTTCATTCAAGGCTCGATAATCAACAACCATCCTGAGGGATTTATCCTTCTTCTCAACCAAAAGCACAGGGCTCCCCAAGGTGGTGAACTTCTTCGGATGTATCCTTTCTCCAATAACTCCTTGATCTGTTTCTTAATTTCCTCCAGATCATTCGCGGGCATCCGATAGGGTCTCTTGGATATTGGTCTTGTTCCTGGCAACAGCTCTATCAAAAACTCAATGTCTCTATCTGGTGGCATGCCTGGTAACTCCTCTGGAAAAACATCCGGATAATCCTTCACTACATGCACTTCCTCCTGAACAACTCCCATAAGGGCATTCACTTGGCTCCTCCTAGGCACATGCCTAGACACATACTTAATCATTTTTCCCTCCGGGGTGGTAAGATAAATCGACTTACTAGCACAGTCAATACTTCCTCCAAACTTTGACATCCAGTCCATACCTAATATCACATCCAATCCTTGTGACTCCAAGATAATTAGGTCGGACGGAAACACATGTGTGCCAATGGTTAAGGGTATCTGGTCGCACCATCGGCTAGCCATGTATTCTGCTCCGGGTGAGCTCACTAACAGAGGGGTCCTAAGGGTTTGGGTTGGTAGTTTAAACTTATCCACAAATCCCCTTGATATGTATGAATGTGATGCACCAGTATCGAAAAGAACAAGGGCGGTAAATGACTTAACCAAAAACTTACCTATTACCGCGTCCGGCTGCTCTTCAACCTCCTCCACGTTAACGTGGTTCACTTGTATGAATGGATTGGGCTTCTTCCCGGCGCTCCCATTTTCGTTTCCATTCTTTCCTTCAGGGCACTCCATGGTGTAGTGTCCCGTCTTCCCACACTTGAAACAAGTAACATGGCTTAAGTCCCTTTTTGGCGGGTGTGGCTGGATTGGGGCGGTTCTGATTATTGTTGGTTCCGTTCCCATTCCCATTCTTAGAACCATTGTGGTTATGCGATCCTCCTACACTGTGGTTGTGACCTCCATGGTTATGAACAAGTCCTCCCGAATTCGGGGTTAGGCGAGGCTTCTGTTGAGCTCCTGAGTTATACTTCCGTTGTCCATACTTTCTCTTGCGACCCTCAATCTGCTGCTGCTTCCCTTCAATCATAAGAGCCTTATCTACCAACTCCTGGTAGTTGTTGAAGGTTGCTACCATCAACTGCATGCTCATCTCATCATTCAGCCCTTCCATAAACTTCTCCTGCTTCGCGGCATCTGTGGCCACATCATTAGGGGCATAGCGTGATAACTTGCTAAAATCATCCACATACTGAGCCACAGTACGGTTCCCCTGGCGTAGGTTGCGGAACTCCCGCTTCTTCATTTGCATAGCTCCAGTCGAGACATGGGCCGTGCGGAAAGCTTGCTGAAACTGGTCCCAAGTGACGTTGGCTATGGGGAAATTGGTTGTGTAATTCTCCCACCATGAGGCTGTTGGTCCATCCAATTGATGTGCGGCAAAGTGCACCCTCTTAGCATCTGTGCAACCTGCGGTGGTCAACTCCCTTCCAATACGGTGTAGCCAATTATCAGCAACTATTGGCTCGGTGCTACTGGAAAACACCGACGGCTGTAACCTTAGAAAACGGGCTAGGCTGTCCACTGGCGGCGGGTTGTTGTTATTGCCCTGGTTCTGAACTAGCAATTGCATCAAGGCATTCTGCTGCTGGATGAACTGGGTGAGCTCCGGTGGGAAAGCAAAACCGGTGTCACGTCTCGGAGGCATCTGATGGGTTTAGAGGGAAGGGATTAGAATACAAGAATGGGGTCTAATGAGAAATCACTACCCATATGCACATGAGACAAACACAAACATTTCACTCAATCAATCAAGCAAGGGCATACAACAGTCTAAAACTATCGCAAAAGTGCTCAACTACTATTAAATACATGGGAAATACTACTAATATATGGCGGTCATCTAGAAATTTTGATCGGTGGAAGACTCCATGATGTCTGCTCCAGCTTCGTCTTCAAAGTCATCATCACTAGGATCGGAATCGGTGTCGTTGATGATGATGTAGTTGTCTGGGCAAGTGGAATCGTCGTCTTCTTCTCCCGGTGCTAGTCCTCCCATGAATACTCCGATCTTCTTAACCAGGTGGTCATTCTTCTCTAGTAGTGTCTTGATTTCCTCCTCATATCCATCGCGTGTAAACTTTAGTTCTTCCTCCAGCTCGATGATTCTAGTCTTCGCCTTCTTCAAGTCCATCATGTCCGCGCACATCTGGTTCTCCTGACGTCGAATATGCTGGTTTAACTCCTGGATGAAAGCTGCAATGGATCTATCCTTCCTGGTGCTGATTACTTCCCATTGCTCGTCTTGGTGCCCACATATTTGGTAGATGGTGTCCTTAAGCTCCCTGTTGTAGACTTCTCCAATGCGTCCCATGGTAATGTGGGCTGCCATGCTCTTGCCTAGACTCCAGGTGGGTGCTTCAAAAGAAAATTCTATGGGTTTAGAAGATGGCGAGAACGTCCTTCCTGGAACTTGTACTTGAACCATCCAGCGCTCCTCTTCAGGTAAAGTGGCGTTGTACGTCCCGGTGAAGCTTGGTATTCCAATGTTCAAGTATCTAGTGACTTCCTTCAAGTGGCGTCCAAAAGGTGTGTCTTCATCCGGTTGTGCAAACTTGTTCTTCACCTCCGTCATCCTAAAGAGTAGAAAATGGAGAGGAGTCAGAAATGAGTAGAGAAGTGTGACCTAGGGTTTATCTTAGTGGTCATGTCCTACACTCAACGTGTGCTTTGATACCATCTTGTAGCGACCCGACCTCAGACGGTCAAGTCTTTGTGCTTCAGTGTCATCCCTGGATCGGTAATGCTAACACACACAGTACTCGAAGGATTTATAACAGAGTGGCAATCACACACTTATTACATTGAATGTCTGAAGAGAGAACTTAATACAATAATATGGCTTAAGGCCATCTAATACGATAACAGCGGAAGGATTGGAAGATAAAGTGAGTCCATCAACTCTAATGACATAGCTGAGCTGCACGGCAACGACCTAACAAACCTTACTCCTCATCTGAAAAGTCTGCAACATAATACGTTGCAGCCCGAAAACGGGTCAGCACATGGAATATGCTGGCAATATAACACAGTAGAGCAAGAACAGAATAATGCTATCACTATATGCATATTTGGCTGATGGAAAGCTCTATGGTTATAGTTTTTGCGAAAAGCCAATTTTTCCCTACAACAAAGGAATATATTTTAATTTAACTATCATGGTGGTTGAACAACATTGAGAAGGTTTCTCCAACTCAATCCCAATTAAAGTGATTAACGACCCAACAATATTAATTAAACATGATGAGATACATGTGATAACCCAAGTACTAGAGACTCAAGATTGTCCATAACCGGGGACACGGCTAACCATGATTAGATTGTACACTCTGCAGAGGTTTGCGCACTTTTCCCCACAAGACTCGATCGTGTCCGTTGAATTTCTCGCACTACATGGTGTTTGAGAAACGGATGACCGAGACACAGTCTTTCAGAAACATTAACTCTTTACTCCGGACAGACCATACCAGACCTACATCCCACTACCTGCTGATCTGCCTCTTCAAGAGCTTCACGTAACTTACTCAACTATGCTAGAGCCCATAATAGCTTGTGGCTGCAGACGGAAGTTTCTAGCATGAATCATCTCAGTTCCCTTTGAGCCTGGGTGGCGGTCCATAGGAAAATCACACAGAACCCCGAGATTTCCAAAAATACAGGCAACACTGGGTTCCCCAGGTGCCTCAATCCACCCAGATGTTAATTTAAGTTTCCACCTTAAGTTGAACCATTAATTAACAACTCACATCTGTCATGGATTTCACTCAAACCCAATCCACGTCTACGAGCATAGCAATATAATATAAGCAGACGTAGAAGTAACTTCCAAGGGTTTGAATACAACAGGGCAATAGGTTCTACCTCCATAACTACTTCCCATCCCACATGTTAATGACATCCTAATCATGCAATGTTTGAGGATTGGAACTAATGCATAAAAACTGGGTATGAAAAGAGTATGATCAATGTGTTACTTGCCTTGCTGACGATCCGCGAATCCTAGAGACTCGTAGTAACACGCTTCGCACTCTGGGAATTCTATCGCAAGTAAACAATAGCATACATAAGTAACAAGCAACAATGCACAAGCAAAAACTCAAATAAGAGAGGTTGACCAGAAAGTTCAACTTAAGAGCTCCAGCTCGCAAAAAGAATCAAATCAAACGGAGCAACGAAACTCAAACTGCGAAAGAAAGAAGCTTCATTTACTAATCTGAACCTAGGTCAAATTTTATAGTAGCAAAAACTTATTTGAGTTGGTTAAACGGAAAGAGGGTTTTGAGATGAAACTCTAGGCGCTTGAATCGCCTGATTCCAATAAACGAGCGAAAAGATAAACAGAAACTAATATCGGATCAGAAATCGCGATCAGAAAAATCGCGGAATAAATCCAATAAAAAGAAAAATGACAAACAGACTAACGAATGAGTGTTCGTTAGCTGTAACTAACGGGTGAAAACCGTTCGTTAATATAAATGTACGGACGAACGTCCGCTAACTAGAAGAACTGAGAAAAACCAGCGAACCGAAAAAACGGATCTAGGGTTCTAAAAAAACCGAACGATTTAAAAAAACCGGCGGCGGATCCAGCGGATACCTCCGGCGAGGGGGTCCGGCGAGGCGGATGCGGGGCGAGGCGGGGTGGCGGCTCGCGGGCGGCGGGGCTTGGCGGCGGCGGCGGCTGCGGGCGGCGGTGGCGGTGGTGGTTTAGGTGGCGGGGGTGGCGGCTTATAAGGAGGGGGGCTTGCTTGGAGGAGGGGGCAAGCGGCGGCGAGGCGGAGTCTGGCTCGGACTCTGGGTCCGAGCGGCGAAGGGGCGGCGCGCGCGCAGGGTGGCGGCGGCGGCTGCGGGCCGGCCTGGCTCGGCTGGGCCTTAGGCCTAGTCGGGCGTGGGAACTCTTTTTTTAATAATTTCGCCGATAGAAATAAAATCCTATAAAAATAAATAAAACCTAAAAATGCCAAAACAAATTTTCACCGTCTAAATAAAATATTTAGAACGAGATGAACATTTTCTTGGCCCTAAAATGCAACTTTGAATACTTGCAATTTTTTTCTAATGCAAAAAAAATCTGAATAAAATCAAGTAAAATCAAATAAATAATTTTAACATTTTTCCTCCAATATTTGAATTATTTTGGAGAAGTCATATTATCTCCTCTGATTTATTTTGATAAGAAATATTTTTCGGAGAGGAAAATAATTAAAATCAAAATCCTCGTTTCATTATTTTCTAAAAATCAAATATGAAAAACTGGGAAAATCCCCAACTCTCTCCGTGGGTCCTTGAGTTGCTTAGGATTTCGAGGATTTGCGGAACGGAAAATGCAATAAAATATAATATGCATGGATGACTATGTATAACATTCCAAATTGAAAATTTGAGATTTTACAGAAATTGTTGCAAGAAAGGCTAGAAGTTTGTGCTGAAAATTTAAATTTTCTTAGCCGTACTTGTGAACTTTGCAATGAACATGATCATTTCAGTACCCAATGCAAATTGTTTCATGATCGTACCGTGTCCAAAAATTGTGATGACTTGATTTCCCTTGCACATCATAATGAACTTAGTTTTCTCTTGGGTTATGAAGAAATGAAACGTATAACTAAGATTATTCCAGAATTTTCCCTTGATAGAGTTCTTCATTTTGATCTAGAGGAAATTTATATGTATTGTGCGGTGAATTGTATTGAAAATCCTTATATTGCCAATTACATAAAGAAAACAAAACAAATAGAAGATGAAGAGAATACTAATGAAAGGGAAGAGACTTCCCAATATCCTCCTATTATTTCTTATGATGAATCATGTAACGAGGAGGAGCCTTCTATTCAACCAATCTCATTAATAAGGAGCTCCAAAAAGAGGATTAAACCCACACATGATGTGGTGAAGAAGAAGAAGAAAAGAAAAGGTAAGAGGGGTAAAAAGTCTCTCCCAAATAATGTTGCTCCTATTATTGTTGTGCCTAATGAAAATGAATCAAAAATAATTGTGGAAGATGACGCACTTGATGATGATCTCGTTATGCCTATTGCTTGTTGTGATGATTATGATTGAGAAGATACTGATACTTCTTATGATCTTGAAAATATTTTGGCACTTGCTTGGAAGAATGTGATGATAATTGCTATACTATTGGTGCTATCCATACTATTAATGATGAGAGTGATTATGCTTATGATATGAAAAGGCCCAAGCATGGGGAAACTATGTTTGATGAGGATGACATATTTGAGAATATATTTGATGCAATTAATGTTTGTCCCAAGCTTGGGGATGCTATGTTTAATGAAGATGATATTTTTATCCTCCCAAGTTTTGAGGAGCAAATTTGTTATGATGATAGCATGCCTCCTACTTATTATGATTATTGTGATGACACCTATGCTATAAAAAGTAGTGATGATTATATTTATAAAACTTGTCATGATTATGATTACCCTTTTTCTGAACATTACTCTTTCAATGTGGAAACAATTTATAGTATTCGAGTCTCTTATGATACTCCCACTATTCCAAAAGAGAAGAATTTTGCTTATGTGGAGAGTAGTAAAATTTCTATGCAAGTAGATCATGAAAAGAATGCTTTAGGTGCTGGTTATATTGTTGAATACATTCATGATGCTACTGAAAATTATTATGAGGGAGGAATATATGCTTGTAGGAATTGCAATAATATCAAGTTTCCTCTCCATGTGCTTAAAATTTTGAAGTTATGCTTGTTTTGCCTTCCTATGCTAGTTGATTATTGTTCCCATAAGTTGTTCACTCACAAAATCCCTATGCATAGGAAGAGGGTTAGACTTAAATGTGCTAGTCATATTATTCATGATGCTCTCTTTATGTTTCAATTCCTATCCTTTATGTGAGCATCGTTGAAATCATCATGCCTAGCTAGGGGCGTTAAACGTTAGCGCTTGTTGGGAGGAAACCCAATTTTATTTTTGTTTCCTTGATTTTTTTCTCCTGTTTAGTAATAAATAATTTATCTAGCCTATGTTATGATTTATTTTTTTATGTTTTAATTAGTGTTTGTGCCAAGTAGAACCGTTGGGAAGACTTGGGGAAAGTCTTGTTGATCTTGCTGTAAAAAACAAAAACTTTAGCCCTCACGAGAATTGCTGCCATTTTAATTGGAGAGTGATATGTAGTTAATTATTTTTGCAGATGATTAATAGATAAATTCCTCATGTCCAGAAATTTATTTTATAATTTTTGGGGTTCCAGAAGTTTGCGTTAGTTACAGATTACTACAGACTGTTCTGTTTTTGACAGATTCTGTTTTCGTGTGTTGTTTGCTTATTTTAATGAATCTATGGCTAGTAGAAGAGTTTATAAACCATAGGGAAGTTAGAATAAATTAGGTTTAACACCAATATAAATAAAGAATGAGTTCATCACAGTACCTTGAAGTGGTGTTTTCTTTTCTTTCGCTAACGGAGCTTACGAGTTTTCTGCTAAATTTTGTGTTGTGAAGTTTTCAAGTTTTGGGTAAAGATTCGATGGACTATGGAATAAGGAGTGGCAAGAGCCTAATCTTGGGGATGCCCAAGTCACCCCAAGGTAATATTCAAGGACAACCAAAAGCCTAAGCTTGGGGATGCCTCGGAAGGCATCCCCTCTTTCGTCTTTGTTCATCGGTAACTTTACTTGGAGCTATATTTTTATTCGCCACATGATATGTGTTTTGCTTGGAGCGTCATTTTATTTTATTTAGTTTTGCTTGATGTTTGAATAAAATACCAAGATCTGAGATTCTTAAATGTTAGAGAGTCTTCACATAGTTGCATAATTATTCGACTACTCACTGATCTTCACTTATATCTTTTGGAGTAGTTTGTCATTTGCTCTAGTGCTTCACTTATATCTTTTAGAGCACGGTGGTGGTTTTATTCTATAAACATAATTGATCTCTCATGCTTCACTTATATTATTTTGAGAGTCTTTTAGAACAACATGGTAATTTTCTTTGGTTATGAAATTAGTCCTAATATGATGGGCATCCAAGAGGGATATAATAAAAACTTTCATATGAAGTGCATTGAATACTATGAGAAGTTTGATACTTGATGATTGTTTTGAGATATGGAGATGATGATATTAGAGTCGTGCTAGTTGAGTAGTTGTGAATTTGAGAAATACTTGTGTTGAAGTTTGTGATTCCCGTAGCATGCACGTATGGTGAACCGTTATGTTAAGAAGTCAGAGCATGATGTAATTATTGATTGTGCTCCTTATGAGTGGCGATCGGGGACGAGCGATGGTCTTTTCCTACCAATCTATCCCCCTAGGAGCATGCGCGTAGTACTTTGCTTCGATAACTAATAGATTTTTGCAATAAGTATGTGAGTTCTTTATGACTAATGTTGAGTCCATGGATTATACGCACTCTCACCCTTCCACCATTGCTAGCCTCTCTAGTACCGCACAACTTTCGCCGGTACCATAAACCCACCATATACCTTCCTCAAAACAGCCACCATACCTACCTATTATGGCATTTCCATAGCCATTCCGAGATATGTTTCCATGCAACTTTCCACCGTTCCGTTTACTATGACACGCTCCATCATTGTCATATTGCTTTGCATGATCATGTAGTTGACATCGTATTTGTGGCAAAGCCACCGTTCATAATCCTTTCATACATGTCACTCATGAGTCATTGCACATCCCGGTACACCGCCGGAGGCATTCATATAGTCATACTTTGTTCTAGTATCGATTTGTAATAATTGAGTTGTAAATAAATAGAAGTGTGATGATCATCATTAATAGAGCATTGTCCCCCAAAAAAAGAAAGGCCAAAAAAAGAGAAAGGCCCAAAAAAGGCGAAAAAAGGAAAGGCCAAATAAAAAAATAAAAAAAATAAAAAATAAAAGGGACAATGCTACTATCCTTTTTTCCACACTTGTGCTTCAAAGTAGCACCATGATCTTCATGATAGAGAGTCTCTTGTTTTGTCACTTTCATATACTAGTTGGAAATTTTCATTATAGAACTTGGCTTGTATATTCCAACAATGGGCCTCCTCAAGTGCCCTAGGTCTTCGTGAGCAAGCAAGTTGGATGCACACCAACTTAGTTTCTTTTGTTGAGCTTTCATACATTATAGCTCTAGTGCATCCGTTGCATGGCAATCCCTACTCACTCACATTGATATCTATTAATGGGCATCTCCATAGCCCGTTGATACGCCTAGTTGATGTGAGACTATCTTCTCTCTTTTTGTCTTCTCCACAACCATCATTCTATTCCACCTATAGTGCTATGTCCATGGCTCACGCTCATGTATTGCGTGAAGATTGAAAAAGTTTGAGAACATCAAAAGTATGAAACAATTGCTTGGCTTGTCATCGGGGTTGTGCATGATTAAATACGTTGTGTGGTGAAGATGGAGCATAGCCAGACTATATGATTTTGTAGGGATAGCTTTCTTTGGCCATGTTATTTTGAGAAGACATGATTACTTTGTTAGTATGCTTGAAGTATTGTTATTTTTATGTCAATATTAAACTTTTGTCTTGAATCTTATGGATCTGAATATTATTGCCACAATAAAGAGAATTACATGGATAAATATGTTAGGTAGCATTCCACATCAAAAATTCTATTTTTATCATTTACCTACTCGAGGACGAGCAGGAATTAAGCTTGGGGATGCTGATACTTCTCCAATGTATCTATAATTTTTGATTGTTCCATGCTATTATATTATCAACCTTGGATGTTTTATATGCATTTATATGCTATTTTATATGATTTTTGGGACTAACCTATTAACCTAGAGCCCAGTGCCAGTTTCTGTTTTCTCCTTGTTTTAGAGTATCGCAAAAGAGGAAAATCAAACGGAGTCCAATTGACCTGAAACTTCACGGAACTTATTTTTGGAACAGAAGAAGCCCACGGAGTATCAGAGATGGACCAGGAGAGTCCCGGGCTGCCCACGAGGGTGGGGGGCATGCCCCCCTGCCTCGTGGACAGCCTAGAGGTCCACCGACGTACTTCTTCCTCCCATATCTACCCATATACCCTAAAAACTTCAGGGAGCACAATAGATCGGGAGTTCCGTCGCCAGAAGCCTCCGTAGCCACCGAAAACCAATCTAGACCCGTTCCGGTACCCTACCGGAGGGGGAACCCTCACTGGTGGCCATCTTCATAATCCCGGTGCTCTCCATGATGAGTAGGGAGTAGTTATCCCTCGGGGCTGAGGGTATGTACCAGTAGTTATGTGTTTGATCTCTCTCTCTCTCTCTCTCTCGTGTTCTTGAGGTGGCACGATCTTGATGTATCGCGAGCTTTGCTATTATAGTTGGATCTTATGATGTTTCTCCCCCTCTACTCTCTTGTAATGGATTGAGTTTTCCCTTTGAAGTTATCTTATAGGATTGATTCTTTAAGGCTTTGAGAACTCTTGATGTATGTCTTGCGTGGGATACCCGTGGTGACAATGGGGTATTCGATGATCCACTTGATGTATGTTTTGGTGATCGACTTGCGGGCTCCGTGACCTTGGGAATCTATGCATAGGGGTTGGCACATGTTTTCGTCTTGACTCTTCGATAGAAACTTTGGGGCACTCTTTGAGGTTCTATGTGTTGGTTGAATAGATGAATCTGAGATTGTGTGATGCATATCGTATAATCATACCCACGGATACTTGATGTGACATTGGAGTATCTAGGTGACATTAGGGTTTTGGTTGATTTGTGTCTTAAGGTGTTATTCTAGTACGAACTCTAGGGCTGTTTGTGACACTTATAGGAATAGCCCAACGGATTGATTGGAAAGAATAACTTTGAGGTGGTTTCGTACCCTACCATAATCTCTTCTTTTGTTCTCTACTATTAGTGACTTTGGAGTGACTCTTTGTTGCCTGTTGAGGGATAGTTATGTGATCCAATTATGTTGTTATTGTTGAGAGAACTTGCACTAGTGAAAGTATGAATCCTAGGCCTTGTTTGAACACATTGCAATACTGTTCACACTCACTTTTATCATTAGTTACCTTGCTGTTTTTATATTTTCAGATTACAAAAACCTTTATCTACCATCCATATACCACTTGTATCACCATCTCTTCGCCGAACTAGTGCACCTATACAATTTACGATTGTATTGGGTGTGTTGGTGACACAAGAGACTCTTTGTTATTTGGTTGCAGGGTTGCTTGAGAGAGACCATCTTCATCCTATGCCTCCTACGGATTGATAAACCTTAGGTCATCCATTTGAGGGAAATTTGCTACTGTCCTACAAACCTCTGCACTTGGAGGCCCAACAACGTCTACAATAAGAAGGTTGTGTAGTAGACATCAGTAATCCACACCCAACCCCCATCCTCCTCCTCCTTCCACATCCCACATGCCCCGACCGCCGGCAAGACACCTTCCACCCAAATGACCGACCCCTTCACCAAATAAGTGCCGCCCTAAGCCATGGTGCACACAGTATAGCCATGATCCCAAGGAGCATTTGGCAGCGGCGAAGCAAATCGCGGTCGCATGCCCAGATGAGGTCGCGATGGCTACCATTCTTGTCGACCCCCAAATCTTGGAGGAGCACCTCACCGTCGAGGCCACCATCGACGCCTCGCACGCCGACGACGCGACACGGTTGGTTGTTGGTTCAATTATACAATGTGATGTTCAATTGTTGTGGGTGCATTATGTTATTGTATACCATGTGAGAAATAAATCAAATTTGGTTGTACTAAATACATGAGAAACAAATACAATTGGTATATTTCCAAGTTGTTAAGCATGCTTGGTTTGGTTAACTATCTGATCTTCTATTAGGAGTATGTTATATTGTGCAATGTGGTGCTCTGTTAACGTTTGGTTCGTTGAGGTGTTTAGTTAACTGTTTTGTTTGGTTCAATTCTGCAATGTGATGTTAAATTGTTGTGGGTGCATTCTGTTATTGTATACCATGTGAGGAATAAATTGAATTTGGTTGTACTAAATAAATGAGAAATAAATACAATTGCTATATTTCGAAGTTGTTAAGCATGCTTGGTTTGGTTAACTGTCTAATCTTATATTAGTAGTATGTTATATTATGCAATGTGATGCTCAGTTAATGTTTGGTTCATTTATTGTGGTGTTTAGTTAACTGATTGGTTCAATTCTGCAATGCGATGTCCAATTGTCGTGGGTAGAATTTTGTATTGTTGTGCATGTGAGAAATAAATCGAATTTGGCTGCACTTACTACATGAGAAACATATACAAGTGCTATATTTCCTAGTTCTTAATTATGCTTGGTTTGGATAAATGGGTTTTCCATGTGGCTTGAATGAATCTGATGAATCTGCAATGTGCTTATTTTTCATCAACATATTTTACTGATAGCATGCGAATCCTTACTTAACCTGATGACTAACTACCTTATATGTATTGCAGGGAAACAATGGGAAGCACTGAGGTTTACAATCGAGGTTAGCACGTGCATGGTCCGTTGTCTAATAGCACATTATTGTGCAATTGCAGGAACCTTTCTAATATTTAAGTTTTAACAATTTGGTCTTGCACATGTAGGTCCTGATGTCAGAGGTTTTGATTCACTGTTCGACCCTTTTTGCATATGGGGAAATAAGTTGTCTATGAATATCAATCAAGTCAAGAAACTCAGAAAGATTGTTAGGATAAAAAAATTAGCGACAAAAAACAATAAGATCTTTGTCTGCACAATGAAGAAGACATCAGTTCACTACAGGATGGTACTAACTATTATACCTTGTCTTTTTTATTACTTTGCCTCATTTCTAATATAGAGAAGATATTTATGCAGATCCTTGTTTTCAGGTCTTTCCAAAGCAGTTCACTGATGATTACCTCTTAAACCACCTGTATGGTCAGGAGACGAGGAAGGTATTCATACAACACCCACGGTTCAATATTGAAGTATTTCTGAAGAGGACGAATTATGGACGGTCAATAATCCACAAGCACTGGCCTAAAGTTAAAAAGACCTTTAACGTCAATGAAGGCTCAATATTCGCCTTCTGCTTCACCAGTTTTTAGATGAGATACATTTGTCTATGTACCGTCTATGATGCTAATTTCGAAAGGTTATAGATGTTGCATGTGAAACTTGGTGCTGGTGTAGTTGTGTAAGGGGTAGCTGAGTGCTGAAGCTATATGATGTTGTACTCTGATGTATTTCAATTATGAAAACGAAATATATTGTGTGCTTAATATGAAATGTCAATTAGATTAATAGATGAATTATTAATAATTGGATAATTAGCCTACTAATTGGGTTTGTCTATTGCAAACGGTTATTGAGAAAACACCGTGTGTGATGGATTCAATAACGCACACAATTTCTAGAAATAAACCATGTTAGATCAATGAACAATCACACATGACATCCTCTTAAAAACTGTTTGCGTTAGGCCACTTGGCGCAAACGTTTACCACATAAAAACTGTGTGTGATGGACAGCCTTTGCCAGACAGTTTCTTCTACGCACCGTGTGTGATGCATTCAATAACATAAACGATAAAGTTGTTAATATCGTGTGCAATGGCAACGCTAACACAAACGATTTAATGAGAAAAATTGTGTGTGATGTATCTGTGAGCAGAAACATTTTCCTTGAAGCGATTATGTGGGATGTACATTGAATACGTTTAGCGGGGACTGACTATGTGGGATGTACTTACACGACCGGAAATAATTTTGCTTGTATAATTGTATTTTTTAGCTCTACTATATGTATTTCCATATTTAAGCGCTCGTCGGTCGCACACGACCTCATTTTGCCGAGCGTGTGTGCCAGGAGGGAATATCCCCGACGATTTCTGGGTCATGTGGGAAGGACCCCCCTATCGCCGTCACTCACTAGGCGATGGTTTCAAATGCTGACGCGGAAAGGGGTTAAAAACCGTTTGTATAACACCTCGCTATACTAGTGGGTCACATGATTGATGAATGTGTGTGTGTTTGTACAGTAACTATAAGCATTTATAGAAACTTAAAATGTAATAAAAATATAATAAGAGAATTGGCATGGCATTATTCGAGCATGAAGCATTTTAAAATATATAGATGCATGACAATCACAATAAATAAATAAATAAAAATGCATGAATTACGTATAGTCCAACCTCCATCCAAGTATGCATGAGACATATGCGCAACATCAAAAGAAATATCTTCGCATAACCACACAACACAAAATATTGGACAATGCCACGAACCAATGTTACAACACATAAAATACTATGCATCCAATATAGTTTTCTTGCTTTTACTCTTCATTTGAAATCACCTTGATGATGTGTGGTGAAATGATCACAAGTCTCTTGTGGTTGTTGAGATTGCTAGAGTTGTCTGAGCTGATTATGTATTTCAGCTGCTCTGGTTGCACCATTTTGGGGATCATCTCTTGGTATAAACCATTTGACACATGAGATCCATTAAATCTCACCTGCATCAAAAGCCATTAAAATATCTACATGATGTTAATGCAAAAAATCAGTACCTTCTTACAACATGAAAACTATGTAAAATATATGAATATAATAAGTAGCCATGTGAACTGATCGAGGAAGTAAATCTTATGAGGCAAAACTGAAGACACATACTACACAAGGACTTAATGCACATGACACATTCAATGCTGAGAATAACATAAAATGGTAACATATGACTAAAATAATTGATCTACTACAAATAAAGCTGGGAACAAATGAACTTATAAAACTAGGAAAAACTTTCGATTAGGACACATAAGCTATGTTTCTCAAGAAATTGTTAATGTACATGTCCCATCCAAACTATGCTATCCTCTAATTGGTTCTAATGTAGCAAACTAGCTAGCACATCCAAATTATTACACATAAAATAATTTATGAGGTCATTATGTAAGGTTAGGACACCTCATGAAGATTGATGAAAATAGCATTTACTATGTAAATGAGGATATTAAAGTGAGTGTAAGGTCATTATAAATAATTTACGAACTGGTTGGCAAATGCATTCAAGATATATTTAAGCAAGTCACTAAAAGCGCAATATATACCTAGATACTGAATAATGCAACTAAAAATTATTATTAGATTAATGATGCCGGTATTCTTCCCTATCTGCGACCTCTCCCAAATCTAGTCCAACGCTTCCTGCTTCACACGGGCCTAAAAGCCAGAAAACAAGACTAGAACACAGGTAAAAAAGTGGAGCAAAAACAACATAATGGTAATCCGAGCTGCGACCTAAGGGCAAATATATTTTGAGGCTCCCACTAATGAAAGTTGTATTTTTTTGCGGGTGAAAGTTGTATTTTCATTGTAGATGACATTGTGGATAGGTATATTGACCCTATAAAAAATCTGCTAGTTTCTTTCTCTCCTGGGAAGGAAACAACAATATTCTGTCAACAAAAGCACTATGAGGAGCTTATTCACAATAATCTTCTTCATCTCTCCACAACAAATATCCCTTGGATCGTCATACTTCACAACAGATCGAACCAGAGAGCATGGTGCCCTATACATGTTGTGCGCCAATGGAGAAGGTTTTGAAGAATGCAGAAACATGTGTTCATCATGTAATATAAGGTATAAGCTAGGGATATGTGACTGATGAGTAACGAGAAGCTTTTACAGAAAAATGTAATATAATAAGACAAATAGCTTGACATTGTTATACACAAACTATTATATATATAGGCATGGACTATGTGTAGTCCAACCTACATCCAAGTATGTATGAGAAGATAATGCACCACATCCGACAATTTCTTCGGCATACCCACAAAACACAAAACGTTGGATAATTCCACCAATGCTACAACATAAATATTATTATTCATCCGACATGGTTTCATGCTTGTATGTTTCATTTGAAATCACCTTGAAGATGTGTGGTGAAATAATCAGCCCGCCCCCCTTGTGGTTTTGAGATTGCTGGAGTTGTGTGAGATGCTCGACTTCGGCTACTAGTGTTTCATTCAGACCTGTATACAGAAACATGAACATAGCCAACTTACTGACTGGACTACGTAAAAAAGATTTTTTTTTCTTGTGATCCTTACAAACAAAATCGCATGTTAATGTGGATTAAATAACTAGGGTGCCTAGCTAGGGCATGAAATAATAAAGTTAATTACCATGTCTAAAAGTCATGCTAAAATAATTGTGGGCAATCAAAGTTATCAAAATAAGTTGATAAATTGTCAAGAAGTTTTCAAATGAAAAAATCAATAGTTTTTCTTACAAAATGGAAGTAATATATTACATATGAATAGTAAATAGACCTCTTAATTGATTGACAATATGAATACTATTAGAAGCAAAATGGAAACCACACATCAGAACACACGACTTAATAGTTAACACACATCACACATTCTAAGCTCAGAAAAACAGAAAACTATAACTAACATAATGGATATAATACTAATTAATAAAATAGGGAGAGAATCATGAATTTATAAAAGCAGCAAAACTATCTGGTCATCAGGACACATAAACACACATGCTCAATCTGTCACAGAGCATACAAATGTATAGGTCCAATTGAAAGTATGTTATTCTCTGTCTGGTTCAAATATAGAAAATTTTCTAGCACATCCAAGCTAGTACACATAAAAAATGTGTAAGTCATTTATTATGTAAAGATAAATAGCAAAGTCAGTCTAAGCTAGTAAGTAAATAATTTATGAAGTGGTTAGCTAATGTACTGAAGATATAATTAAGCAAGTCACTAAAAGCACAATATATACCCAGAAAATGATTGATGCAACATATATTTATTGTTAGAGAGGTCATAGTAATCCAAGCCTTCAATGATTAATCTCTACTTTGGAATCTACATACAAAGGTGTTCAAGAGACTTCCCTAAGCAAGCAAAACAGAATTAATTTCAATATTTACTGTATTATACGTCAGACATTGGCATGTGGGCGCATTATATATTTGCCAACAAATGTAGCTAAGTTCCGGCAAATGACTTTCCATGATGATTTTTTGGCGGTCAAAAATAGTACAGTGAGAGAAAGATTTTCCTTGTGAAGTAGCCAAAGAAGGCACAAGAGAACTACCAGTGCATCCTGTTATATGTTCATAAACTGTAATGTATCTTACGACTGACATCGTGCGATCTAATTATTCATAGTATCAATTGAATCTAGGTATTTCTAAAATAAGCACGCTACTACAGAAATTTCCAACTTGGCTGAGAGCCCAAGGCACTCGGAAAAGCCTGAAAAACAATTGGACATGTGTTTGCCAAGTTCCACACTCAGGAAATAATTAAGGCTCGGCTAGTGTCTGGCCGACAAAATTTATCTTATTCTAACAAAACCACATGCACGTGTAAGCACGTACTAGAACTTGTAGTATACGTACGTGTGTATTTCCCAAAACAGCTAGTTTGTGCAAGTGCATACGTTGGCCTTTTGAGAATAATTAACTGTCAGAACTGATTGACAAAAGTCGCAAGAACTGAATGTTAAGAAAATTAATTGGATTAGTAATAACACAACATTTATCGCAACTTTCATTTGTCATGTGCTTGAGACATGTTTATTGTTCCTATCCAGTTTATATCATTTTACTATATGGTTTCTGGCGATTTGCGATATCCACATGTTTCATGAGAAAAGTTGATAGTAAAGACCAAAATATACTAAATATAGCATTATTGATCCTAACATTGAAAAATGATATAATCAATGAGCATAAAACAGATTGTATAAGTTCACAATAAAAAAATCTCTATGTCATCATCCATCTCCAGTCATTTTGTGCATAAATACGTTCTAGTGTGGCTTGTATTGACCATGGATGATCACTGTTTTCCTTTGCCTCCACAAGCACACAAGATAAGTTACTTCAGTTATAGGAAAGAGAGTGGATTTTCAGCTTCCGGGTGCCTAGACACCCCCTTATCTCAACCATTCATTCAGATATGGTGTCTCGAGATTTGTGCGTCACACTGTAGCTAGCAGAAGCATTAGCAGAACTGTTGCTTCATTAAGCGTATGCATAAGGACAAAAAAACAAACAAGCTGGGCTTAGTCTAGCGCTGCTTTTCGTGGGCTGGTTCTAGAAAACAAAACATGGCAGATGAGACCATGGCCTGCTAGAATATAAAACAATGACGGGACGTGTCGTCATCAAATCCCTCGGCCATCCAGTATTTTGCCCATAAAAAAAAGTATTTTGCCCCAAATCCTTCCACCCTCTCTGTTCCCTATCCGGGTAAAAAATTGCAACGATGGGCACGGGATAAAAAATCCAGTCCAGTGTATACGGGTAAAGTGGTAACTTTTGGCTAGTCGGGTGAAATAATGCGACGAGCTTTGACTCATCTAGTGGCTGAACAGTGACCTAGCTAGAAGATGGGGCTATGCGTTCTTCTGACAAAGCTAAATGAGCAAGCTGAAAGGAAAGGGAGCAAGCTGAACAACAGGTGGCAAATGGGAATCTCTTGTGATATGAATGGGCGCATCCATCAGCTTGGTGTACTCAAGGGAAATCTCATGTGAGGCCGCTGAGCGCATGCACCGTCGTCTCTTTGTGCTGTCACTTCAACGAGACGTCCTGCCAGGCCTAGTCCTGCCAGCCTTGTCTCACCTCCCGTCGCTCTCTGTCTCCTTAAATAAAGCCTGCTAATTAGCCTGGTATTGCAAAGATTCTGCACCTGTAAAGTAACTGGCACGAATCTTGTACTCGGCGAACGGACGAGATAACCGGGTGTCGGGACACCCGGGTTCCATCACACCTTTTCGTATAGGAAAAGACAAAAGCATACCATTCATCAATTGTATTGTTGGTCCTATTGAATTCATACTCCAGCCAACTCATCCAAAAGTCCGAACTGATGGAGAGAGGTGGGCAATATATTTCAACACTCCCCCTCACGTCGAGGTTATTTTAGTCCTTAGACATGGGATCGATGTAGCCCGCAGAATCGTTTTTTATTTAATACTGCGTTGGCAGGGTCTTGAACTCAAGACCTTTTGGCTCTGATACCATATTGAATTCATGCTCCAGCCAACTCATCCGAAAGTCCGAACTAATGGAGAGAGATGGGCAATATATTTCAACAGGTCCAATCCATGCAGCTTGATCTTCATCATCTTATTTTCAATTGTAAGCCCATTAGTTATACTGTACAAACATGCATTTTCAAGAAATAATAAGAAGATTGTAAAAAACATCAATTTATGTAAATTCTGAGCATTCGGTTCTCAATCTTCGAGATCGTAAAGCTAGACTATCGTCCACCCGGGCATGCGATGAAATATTTTGGTGTAGGGAGAAAGAATGTGGATAGATGAAAAAAAAGAGGACGTGGGAAGATGAAGAAAAGAGGGGGGAAGAAGATGTGGGAAGGAACAAAGGCACCAAGGGCTTTGGCTGATGGTTGACGGCATAGATGTATGTCTAATAAGGGTGGCGGTGCTCTTGACACTGTAGCCTAAGACTGAGGTGGCACTACTGCAGGAAAGCCTAGCAGTTGCGCGCAAGGCTCTTAGAGGCGCCCTCACTGCTAACATGGCATTAGTAGCGGGCTTGTCAGTTGTGGCGGAAAATTTAGGGACTGGAGCTGGGGGCAGCTAGAAACATGATGAGGAGGATAGAGAAGAGGGGAGGTAAAGAGGATGACAAGGTGAGAGTGTTGGAGGAAGGAGGGGTGAAAACATAGGAATGGACGGGGTGAAGCAGACAAGTGACAATGGAAAATGATGGTTACCCCCTAAGGCTTACCTCATGCAGTAGTAGATTTTTTGACTCAAAACTATAGGATTTTTTCCCAAAACATATTTTTATAATTTTCAAAGAAATAAATTATGTATGAGGAGAAAAAATAGCCAAAGAATACAGAATAAAAGAATTGATCTAGTAAAAAGCAAGGGAGGCTCAGGCAGCTGAACTATCTGAACGACCGAACCCAATCCGAGAGTGGCATAGCCCTGTGGACTAGCCACTGCATCTCCACTTGGATCTACCAACGGATAGTTGTATTGACCTTGTAAAAATCCTGCTAGTATACTTCTTTCCCGAGAAAGAAACAGTAGTATTTTCCGTCAACAAAAACACAATGAGGAGATTATTCACCATGATCTTCTTCCTCTCTTCATCGGCATATATCCCTTGGACATACATACTTCACACGATCAAAGCAGATATCACGGTGCCAATGGAGATGGTACTGACCATCCAGAAACTTGTGTTCACCATGTATATAAGGATATAAGCTAGGGACATGTGATTGATGAATATGTGTGATATACATTACCTAGAAGCTTTTAAAGAAAAATGTAATATAATAAGAGAATTAGCTTGACATTATTCGAGCATGAAGTATTATATATACATATAAGCATGAACTATGTGCAGCGCAACCTCCATCACAGTATATCTGAGATCATAATGCACCACATTCAACAATATTCCTTTGGCATATCCACACAACCACAAAAAAGGTGTATAGTTCCACCAATGTTATAACAACAATATATTTACACATCCCATATGGTTTCCTGCTTGTACTTTTCATTTGAAATCACCATGAATATGTTTGGTGAAATAATCAGTGCCCCCCTTGTGGTTGTTGAGATTGCTGGAGTTGTGTCAGGCATTGGACTTCCGCAAGCAGTGTTTCATTCAGACCTATATACAGAAATATGAACATATATACCCAACTTAGTGAATGGACTAGGTCAAAAGAACAATTCCCTATATATGATCCATAGAAACAAACTTAAATGTTAATGCGGAGAAAATAAATAGGGGGGCTAGCTAGGGTTTGAAATCAGAAAATTAAATACCATGTCCAAAATCCATTCTAAAATGATTGTGGGCAATGAAGTTATGAAAATAAGCCGATACAATATCAACAAGTTTAAAACAAAAAAAGTTTTTCTTACCAAATGGAAAGTGATATATTACACATGAATAATAAATAGAGTTCTAAATTAATTCACAATGCGAATTTTAGAAGCAAAATGCAAAATACACATCAGAACATGACTTAATGCACATAACACATTCTAAGTTTACAAAAACTGAAAATGGTAACCTAGAATTGACATAATTGATATACTGCTAATAAAACAAGGAGGAAATTATGAATTCATAAAAATAGCAAACCTTTCTGATCATTAGGACACATAAACACACAAGCTCAATTTGTCATGAAACATATTAGTTTACAGGACCAAGCTCAAGTATGTTTTTTATTTCAATGGTTGTAATATAGAAAAACTTTCTAACATCCAAGCAAGCACAAATAAAATGATGAAATCCTTAAAAAATGTTCAGAATAACTCCTGAAGATTGATGAAAATAACATTTATTATGTAAAGAGAAATAGTAAAGTGAGTGTTAAGTCATTAGAAAATAAGTTATGGACTGGTTAGCTAACGCACTGAAGATATATTTAACCGATTCGCCAAAGACACAATTTGTACCTAAATAACAATTTGGTGTGTCATGTTGTAATCCAACATATATGTATCTTTTGGCCATTTGGGGCTTTATTAATTTATGTTTACCAGAACACGCATGAGACTTGTGTGTCTTTGTATTAACATTGGGAAAACGGTTACATATTTATATTAGATTTGGAGCAACATGAGACCAATGACCCTTGTCCACTCACTCCTCACAAGGACTTTATCAATTTTAAGTTGGGCGTTTTTGCTTTTTCTCCAAAAAAACATGCTCACACGCATGTGTAAGCATGTACTAGAATTTGTAGTATATGTGTGTATTTTGCAAAATGGCTAGCATGTGAAAGCACATATTGGCCTTTTGAAAATAACTAATCTACCTATCGGAATTGATTGACAAAGGCCGCTTGAACTGAATGCTAAGGAAACTAATCGGATTAGTGATAACACAACAATTCTCGTAACTTGCATTTGTGTTATGTGCATGCGATATGTTTTCTGTTCCTATCCCATGTATATTACTTTTCTTTAATTAAGGTTTCTAGTGAGGCAAAATTAGTGATATATACACATGTTTCATGAGAAAAGTTGATAGTAAAAAGGAAGATACACTAAGTATAGCATATTGATCCCAACGTCCAAAAATGATACAACCAAGAAGGCAAGAACGATAAACATATGGTATAAGTTCACAATCAAAAATATGTTTGTCATCATCCATTTCTAATCACTTCGTGCAGAAATAAGTTCTGTGTTGTCTTGTATTGCACAATGGTGATCACTATTTTCCTTGCGCGCCACAACAAGAACATAAGATAAGTTACTTGAGATGCAAGAAAGAGAAAATAATACCATTCATCAGCTTGTATTGTTGCTCCAATCCCTGCAGCTTGAGCTTTCATCATATTGTTTTTAGTTGCAAGCCCATCAGGTGTACTCTACAAACATATATTCGAAAGAAATAATAAGAAGATTGTACAAAACATCAATTTATTATGTAAACTCTCAACATAAAGTTAATTTAAGTCACCCTGAAGATACTTGTCTAAACATTTATTATATTCCCTATATGGTTCCCTGCCTGTACTTTTTATTTAAGTCACCCTGACGATGTGTGGTGAAATAATCACGGCTTTGCGTGTGATTGTTGAGATTGCTGGAGCAATGTGAGGCGTTGGACTTCAACAACTAGTGTTTCATTCAGATCTGTATACAGAAACATGGACATATACCCAACTTAGTCACTGGACTAGGTAAAAAAGAACAATATTGTACATATGATCCATAGAAAAAAGATTACATGTTAATGTGGAGTAAATAACTAGGGGGCTAGCTAGGGCATGGAATCGGAAATTTAATTATCACATCTAAAAGTCATGCTAAAATGATTGTGGCCAATCAACCGATAAATGTCAACAAGTTTTAAAATGAAAAAAAATAGTTTTCGTACCAAATGGAAGAGGTACATTACACACCAATAATAAATAGACTTATGAATTGACCCACAATGTGAACTTTAGAAGCAAAATGCAAAATACACACCAGAACATGACTTAATGCACATAACACATTCTAAGCTTAATGCACATAACACATTCTAAGCTTACAATAACAGAAAATGATAACCTAGAATTGTCGTAATTGATTTACTGCTAATAACACTAGTAGAAAACGGAGCTTTAAAACCGGTTTGTAAGGGCCTTTAGTGCCGGTTCCATAACCGGCACTAATTGGTGGGCACTAAAGCCCCCCCCCTCTTTAGTACCGGTTCGGCATGAACCGGCGCTAAAGTGCTACCACGTGGCGTGAGCTCGCGCCCTGGTATGGGGGACCTTTAGTACCGGTTGGTGTTACCAACCGGTACTAAAGGTTTTTTTTTTTGAATTTTTTTTTTCAAAATTTTGGAATTTTTTTTGATTTTTAATTTTTTTGAATTATTTGGTGATTTAGTCTCTAATCACCTCTCTTAACTGCTCAAGTGTGGATCACTCATTCCAAATCATCTATCTTCCCGACCGGTCACCCATCCCTCTCACTACTCCAGCCCAAGCACGCTTAACTTTTGGGTTCTATTTTTCCTTCGTTTCCAAGCCTGCACTTGTTGTTTTCCTGACAATAGTAAGATGTCAATCCTATTAACCCTCAGGAGTTTAGCTTGAGCATGAAGGCACACATTTCACTGTTTGAGTTTGAAACTATTATTCTAAAAAACAGTAATTATTTAGTAACACTAATATTTCTTGAATAAGTTTGACCATTGTTTGACCACAGTTTGACCATAGTTTGACCAGATTTGACCAAAATTCAAAAAATTGAAATAATTATTTAGTAACACTAATATTCTTGAATAATTATGTAGTAACATTAATACTTCTTGAATTAGTAGTTTGACCAGATTTAACAAAAAAAATTAAAAAAACTTAAATTTGACCATATCTTTTTTTCCTTTTGGAATTTGAGGATTCTAAAAAATTGCAAACAGGCCATAGGCCGTCTCCATCGGATGCGGATTTTCGTGCTGAATTTTTTGATATATTATACATTTTTTTCCGACATCGTATGCAAAAGTTATAGCCGTTTTACATTTTCCCTACACTTTTTGCAAAACATGTCCAAATTTAAGTTTTCAAATTTTCCTAACGTGTAGATGTAGTAATATAACTACCTCTCGAAGGATTTTATTTTTTGAAGTTTTTATCATTTTCTTTTGATTTTTTCAAAACTGAAATGGCGATACACCGGGGGGGGGGGGGTAGAGTTGGAAAATTGCCCTATAGTACCGGTTTGTGTCTTCAACCGGGACTATAGGTTAAGACTCTGTAGTGCCGGTTGGTGACACAAACCGGTACTATAGGTTAGACCTTTAGTACCGGTTTGTGTCACAAACCGTCACTAAAGGTGCTCGTGGGGCCCTGGCCTGACGCCAGCCTGCCACCACCCCTTTAGTACCGGTTCGTGGCACGAATCGGTACTAAAGGTTCATTACGAACCGGCACTAATGCATATCCATTCGAACCGGCACTATTGATCACATTAGTGCCGGTTTTTTTACAAACCGACACTAATGTGCTTCACGTTTGACCCTTTTTCTACTAGTGTAAAACCAGGAGGTGCAAAATAGCTAGCATGTGCCAGTGCACATATTGGTGTTTCAATATAATTAATCTCCCTCTTGAAACTGATTGACAAGGGTCGCAAGAACTGAATGCTGAGGAAATCAATCGGATTAGTGATAACACAACAATTCTCAGAACTTGCATTTGTGTTATGTGCGTGTGATATGATTGATGTTCGTATCCCATGTATATCATTTTTCTTTAAGGTTTCTAGTGAGGCAAACTTAGTGATATACACATATTTCATGAGAAAAATTGACAGTAAAAAGAAAGGTATATAGTAAGTATAACATATTAATCATAACGTCCAAAATTCATATAACCAAGAAGGAAAAAAACAGACATATGGTATAATTTCACAATAAAAAATCTGTATGTCATAATCCATCTCCACCTCACTTCATGCATAAATAAGTTATGTGTGTTGGCTTGTATTGCACAACGGTGATAACTGTTTTCATTTGCGCGCCACCACAAGAACATAAGATAAGTTACTTGAGATGCAAGGAAAGAGAAAAGCATACCATTCATCACCTTGTATTGTTGGTCCAATCCTTGTAGCTTGAGCTTTCATCATATTGTTTTCAGATGCAAGCCCATCAGTTGTACTGCACAGACATATAGTCGAAAGAAACAATTAGGAGACTATAAAATATCGATTAATTATGTAAATTCTAAACATAAAGAGGTTTTTTTTATCACGCTTTTGCCTTTGTATTCAGCACCAAGTATCCTAGCTCTGGTTCATGGCTTCATTAATTTGAAGTTCGGCTTTTATGCCTTTTTCTATAAAGAAAACCTTTCTCAGCGAATTATATGTGAATGATATAGGCATGAGATCAAGATTTTCTTAATCTAATTTTGTACCTTCATGAATCCTGAAGTCTAATACAATGGTTCTCACTTAAATAATTATAAAATAGAGTAATAGCAAAACCACTAAAACATCTGCTCATGATCATGTAATAAGTTAGCAGAATTATAAACCTTCATCGACTGCACTTGTGCAGATAGTGACTTAGTCTCCTGCTACAGTAGCTCATCCTTGCTTTCAAGGTCCGACAAGTACGCCATCTTTCGATGCTTACCTCTTAGTGCAGTACTCCGGTTTCGAATGATCCTGCAAATAAATTTCATACAAAAGAGCGTACACATAAAATATTTTATGAGGTCATCCGGTAATGTTCAGGATACCTCACGAAGAATCATGAAAATAAAGTTTATTATGTAGAATAGAAATACTAAAGTGATTGTTAAATAATTTATGAAATGGTTCACAAATGCATTAGAGATATATTTAAGCAAGTCACTGAAAGCGCAATAAATACCTAGATAGCGGTTGATGTAACGTAAAACTTTTGTTAGAAAATAGGTCGATATGTTAACAAATTTTCATTCCTCCCTAGCTAGCTGGGACCTCTCCCAGATGTAGTCCAAAGTTTCATACTTCACACTAGCGTCCTACTTCACATGGGCCTAAAAGCCAGAGAACAAGAGCGACTAGACAGCGAGTAGAAAAGTGGAGCAAAAACAAGTTAATTGCCATATGAGCTGCGACCTAAGGGCAAATATATTCGAGGATCCCGCTGCGCCCCGACATGAAAGCTGAATTTGCATTTGTAGACGATCTTGTGGATAGGTGTATTGACCTTGTAAAAAGACACTAAGAGGAGCTTATTCACCATGATCTACTTTCTATGTTTATCAGCATATATCCCTTGAACCGTCATACTTCACAAGATCGAAGCAGAGAGCATGGTGCCCTAGACATGTCGCGCACCAATGGAGATGGTATTGTACATGCAGAAACTTGTATTCATCATGTAATATAAGTATATAAGCTAGGACCTGTCACTTATAAATATGTGTGATACACAGTAACTAGAAGCTTTCAAAGAAAAATATAATATAATAAGAGAATTAGCTTGGCGCTATTCTAGCACAAAGTATTATACACATAGGTATGATCTATATACATGTATCCGAACCTCCATCCAAGTATGTATGATAACATAGTACACCACATCCAACAATATTTCTTCGGCATATCCACACAACACAAAAATGTGGATAATTCCACCAATGTTACAAAATACATATATAATATTTCCCCTATGGTTCCCTGCCTGTACTTTTTATTTGATGTCACCTTGAAGATGTGTGGTGAAATAATCATGGCCCACCGTGTGTGTTGAGATTGCTGGAGCAGTGTGAGGCGTTGGACTTCAGCAACTAGTTTTTCATTCAGATCTGTATACACAAACATGAACGTATACCCAACTTAGTCACTGGACTCGGTAAAACAGAACAATTCCATACGTATGATCCACAGAAACAAGATTACATGTTAATGTGGACTAAATAACTAGGGGGGCTAGTTAGGGCATCGAATCATAAAGCTAATTACCACGTCTAAAAGTCATGCTAAATGATTGTGGGCAATCAAAGGTATCAAAATAAGCCGATAAATTGTCAACGAGTTTAAAATGAAAAAAGATTTCGTACCAAATGTAAGAGATATATTACACACAAATAATAAATAGACTTCTGAATTGACTCACAATGTGAACTTTAGAAGCAAAATACAAAATACACATCAGAACATGACTTAATGCACAGTCCCATGTATAACATTTTTCTTTATGGTTTCTAGTGAGGCAAACTTAGTGGTATAAACATATTTCATGAGAAAAATTGATAGTAAAAAGCAAGATATATAATAAGTATAGCATATTGATCCTAGCGTCTGAAATTCATATAACCAAGAAGAAAAAAAACATAAACATGTCGTATAAGTTCACAATAAAAAATCTGCATGTCATCATCCATCTCCAGCTCACTTCATGCGTAAATAAGTTATGTGTGTTGGCTTGTATTGCACAATGGTGATCACTGTTTTCCTTCGCGCGCCACCACAAGAACATAAGATAAGTTACTTGATATGTAAGGAAAGAGAAAAACATACCATTCATCAGCTTGTATTGGTTCTCCAATCCCAGCAGCTTGAGCGTCATCACATTGTTTTCATTTGTAAGCCCTTCATTTGTACTCTACAAACATATTTGAAAGAAATAATGATAAGATTGTATAAACCATCTATTTATTTGGTAAATTCCTAACATAAGAAGTTTTTTTAATCAAGCATTGCCTTTGTATTCACCTAATGTATCCTAGTTCTGGTTGATAGCTTCATTAATTTCAAGTTGGCCAATTATGCCTTTTTCCTAAAAAGAAAATACTCAGCCAAATTATGGATGATCCAGGAGACCAAGATTTTTAAACTTCTCAATTGTACTCTCATGAATCTTGATTCTAATAAAATGGTTCTGATAAGTTAATTAATTATAAAATATTTATTTCTCGGTCCCTAGTCCAGTGAGAAATATCAAAACCAGTAGAACACATCCTGTGATGATATAAGAGCAACTCTAGCAGACCCCGCAAAACGCCCGGCCCGTAAAAATTCTGGCGAGTATGCGGGCTCAGGTCAATTTTTCGACCAGAACAGAGTCCGCATACTCGCCCGGCCCGCAAAAGTTTTTGCCGCAGCCCGCAAACCGCATGCCCCGAGCACTATTAGTGCGGTTCCGCGACCCTTTTGCGGGCCCAAACCCTATTCCCCTGCCGCCGCGAGCCGCCCGACTCCCCTTTCCCCTCTCCCAATTTCTCGCCGCCGGAGGGAGTGGTCGGAGGAGGAGGAGGAGGAGCCGGTGCCGCCCGCGCCGTTCGCCTTCGTCCTGGTGAAGGAGGAGCCCGAGGAGCACGCTCCGCTCGGCCACCGCGGAGTCGTCGGGCCCGAGGACTATGTCGCGGACTTCGACGCGGTCGCCGCCGCCATCGCCGAGTGGAGCGTGCGCGAGGAGGAGGAGTGCCGGCGCCACGCCGAGGAGCTCGAAGCCCTCGAGTGGCGGCAGGCGGTCGCCGACAACGTCGCCGTCAACGAGAAGGCTGACGAGTGGCGCTGCATCCGCGCGGAGCAGGTGGAGAAGTACGTTGATCTGTGCAGCTCCGGCGAGGAGGATTGAGCGTCCGGCTCCTCCACGGCGTCGTGCAGTTGCCGCGACCTCGCCGCCGTCAGATCCGACCCCTAGTACTAGTTTAACGTAGTATGTAGTAGAACTATGCTTATAGTTTGTTGATCATGTGATGAACTATGTAGTATGTGATGAACTATGTTTGTGCAATTTCTCCTGCGAAAGTGTTTTTTAAAATTATGCAGGTTTAGATGAGGGTTCTGCTCGACCGCACATGTTTTTGACCCGCAAACGGGTTTTACGGATCGAATTTTTGCAGGGTCTACTAGAGTTGCTCTTACAAACCTTGACCGATTCCACTCGTGCAGATAGTGAGTTAGTCTCCTGTTGCAGTAGCTGAGCCTTGTTTTCAAGGTCCGAGGTACGCCATCTTGCGCTGCTTACCTCTTTGTGTAGTACTTCGGTTTCGAATGATCCTGCAAATAAATTTCAAAAGAACGTACACACATTAGTTAGCCCTAGCTAGTGCTAATTAAAGTGTGTTAAACATTTTTCTTTGATGATCAGATCTAAAAGAAGAATGGACACACTGCTGGATCATATGATATATATATACCAATCTCTGCTAGGGTCTTCTCCCCCATGATCGTTGTAATCTCATCCCGAGTGAATAAGCCATCCGCAAAACCCGCCACAAGGGGAGCGTCGGCGTCATCCTTGTTCCTTGGCCGGCCACGGCTGCTGCTTCCAGCACCTGATCCTAGCCAACCCGGTACCCGGCCCGGGAGAAGGCAGCGGCGGAAGCATCGGCTGGCTTTCTACAAATATTGGCTCCTTCTGCTTCTGCATCCAGGTCGATGAGCTGCCGCTGCTGGTATTCGTACCCAACTGAGCAAGGGCAGGGAGTGAGATGAATGTGAGTGGTACTGGTGGGCAGGCGGCTTGGACGCCATTCGTGTTGCTGGAGAAGTAGGGCCTGGGCATCCACGTCGATGAACTGGGGTACCTCCCCAGCAGAAACGACTAGTCCAAAGGCTCGTTCTTCATCCTCGCTTCACCAGGGATGGGGAGCGAGCTCCATGCGAGCGGTGGGCAGTGGACTCTTCTGTTGTTGTTGTTGCCGATGTCGCCGGAGGAGTTGAGGCTGTCTAGATCCATGTGCTGGCGGCTGACGATGTTAACCGCGTTGTCATTGCCCACAAGCGAGATGCCCTGCGGAGCGGCACCGAGGGCGTCTTCAAGTTCCCTCGTCGTCTCCGAATGTGGGGCCGCAGGGCGGTAGGGGTAGTTCGTCGTCAAGATGGCAACCGGGATGGAACCCATCGGATTTTGTCTTCCCAAACCCATCCCCACGAGAAAATCGTAAACCTGTCCTCGTCCCCGTCATCGTACGCGGGGCTAATTTTTCGCCCGTCCCCTAAACCCATCGGGTTTTGTAAACCCACGGGGAACCTGCAGGGAAATCGACATATATAAGGAAACATAGAAACAAAGAATAATATTTCAACAACAAAACGATACCACATTTCAGCAACATAGATAATCAAATTTCAGCAACAAACATGAACATATTTCAGCCATACATGGTTAAACAAGATATCCAATCACACAAGTTCTAAAATATAATTCTTGGTTCAAAAATCAAAAGCACAAATGAGACAAAATAGTCCAATACATAAGTTTTGAAATAGAATTCATAGTTCACAAATCACTTCAAAGGAGGAATCATCATAGCATCTTTCACATCTCCAAGCCTCCAAAACACTATCTTCAAAGCTTTCAAAGCCAAATCAAAGTGCCAAGTCCTAGAGAAGATCAAAATACGCTCAAGCTTGGTAAAAAAATGTATTTTGCCGGGTTTGCCGGGTTTCGGGTTCGGGGACTACCGAAACGGGTGCAAACCCATGAAACGTGTCGGGTTGTATAATGTGTCCAACAACAGCCCCGCGGGGATGAAAAGACGCCCATCCCCGTCCCCTAATAGAGTAAAAACCCGCAGGGACGCGGGTGCCATCTTGAGTTCGTCGTCCCCAGGCGGGATGTGCTCCGTAGCGGCATGGCCGTCGTCTTCATGTTCCACCGTCGTCATCTGCAAAGGTGGTAAGGTGGGTGGTAGGGGTGGAAGCGCATACTCATTCGACGACCCCTGCCTGACGGATGAACTCGACAGAGGCTGCGTGCGGGTGGGCGCCATCACGCTGGCTGTGTCGAGCGAGGACACGAAGGTGCTGCCTCCACTGCTTGCCTGCTTCTGTCAACTCCACCGAACAACGTGGGATCCATGGCCAGAGCCCAGAGGCAACGGCGGTGGCATCTGACAATAAGAGGACCCGGAGAATGGGCCCTGCGACTGCAACACGGCGGAATTCCCTCCCAGGCCGTCGGCGGCGCCACCACCCAGCGCATGAGCTTGAGATAGTGGCGACGGGGGGCGCTGGTGGGACGAACCGGCTGCTTTCCACCCGGATCCGGCGGACACGCTGCTCTGCCATAAGTGCCACGACTGCAAGGCGGCGGAGCTTCCTTTGACGCTGCCGTCACCAGGGCCGGACGGGTACGCATGAGATTGCGGCGACGGCGGCATCTGGTATGAGGACGAACCGGCTGTCGACCCGGATCCGGATCCGTGTGGAGATGGCTGGGGGCGAAATGGATGGCGGCTGGGTTGTACTGGAACGGCGGGCGCGATGAGAGGAGGTGGTGGGAGGCGCGGCCGACGTTGGCGGAGCGGGGGACGGGGTAGAGCGGCGGGAGGAGCTGGTGGCGGCTGGTGGAGTCGTCCTGCTGCTTGTTCTCCATAGGGAAGGCCGGCGGCGCTAGGGTATTAGCTAGCGTGGGTTTTGCCGGCGGCTGCAAGATGAGTGTCTGCGCCTGAGACGTCTGGATTTGTAAGGGGAGCGAGTGCGGGAGCTCTGGCATTCGGGACTTGTCCCGATTTGGAAAGAAAGGAGCGGGAATGGAAAGGTGGGTAGGGTTTCAGAGAGAAAGCATGCGCGTTTTTGTTTCTCATCAAGCGATACACGCGCGGATGGGCCGCGTCAGGTCAGGCCTCTCCGTGCTTCCACCCCATGTCTAGCCGTATCTCTCGTAATCTCTTGTAAGAAGAAAAGGTGCTCTACCTTAATGCTAGCATATACGGCTTTGCTACACCTACGTAATAATCATTACGAAACTTACATATGAGCTGATGTGGGCTGATTTGGTTGGAAGAGAGAAAGGGCCAAGGCCACCCTCTGAAAATCAGAGGGGGCGATTAGCTTATGGGGAAGGAAAGCTACGTAGCTTCACGTAACCAGCTACGTAGGTGTAGCATTTTTGCAGCATATATGGTATGTTGTTAACACAAGAACTACTGATGCAGCAAGAAATTCAGAGGGGGACAAGAGGCTTCTGAAATTAACAATGAGTCTGGTACAGAGATATCGCAGAATAACCTGAAACATGCATGGCGGTCTTACTGCTGACGAAGGAGAGAAGCTACAGAAGTCAGGGACAACATTGCTCAAGGACGCAGGGGGCGGTCTCACTGGCAGCGGGCATGAGCATGAGAACCCAGGTGATATGGGACTGTTTGGTTTGAGACTAAGTTTGTCTAAGGTTGTCATATCTAAGGTTAGTCAAATTTAACCAACTTGAATGAGTGTTGTTGTATTGGGACAGATTAACGTTCAGCAACTAAAACTCATAGAAAGGATAATGGGACTTTATCACAGAGAAGAAGTGATGTGGGGGCGAAGATCTAGGGTGGAGGGCTCCGCGCCCGCGACAAAAATACTAAATATTTTTATATGCGAGCCAGCCGATGCCGAAGAAAAAACTTAATAAAGTTTCTGACTAAACCAGAAGTTACTGTCACGGATGTTCTGGTAATAATGATAGAGATGACCAGCTCCTTCTATAATACTCTATACATCAGAGAGCACTTCGAATATGCAGGTGGTTATTGATGCGGTAGCACGGAAAGTCACAGTTCAAATGAACGAGCTTCTGAGTTCTGACAGCTCCCAATACTGTGGATGAAGTTAAAATGGCTTTGTTTCAAATGGCTCCAACTAAAGCGCTCGGACTGGATGGCTTTTCGATGCAATTTTTTGAGAAACATTGGCAGGTTTGTGGCAAAGAGGTTGCTAGTGTGGTTCTCAAAATTGTAGCAGGGATTGAGAGTACGGAAGAGATCAACAATATTGTCTTGGTTTTAATTCCTAAGGTAAAGGACCCCCACTTTGCCTCTCTCAGTTTCGCTCCATAAGTCTCTGCAATGTGTTTTATAAGGTTGCATCCAAAGTTATAGCAAATCAAGATGGTTTTGCCCGAAATTATTCCAGCGAAGCAGTCGGCCTTTGTCCCAGGTCGTTTAAATCAATGATAACACCATTGCCGTGAATGCTTACATTTATGAAGCGAAATAAAGCCTAGAAACATTGACACTGTGCTCTGAAGCTGGATATGATGAAAGCATATGATTAGAGACGAGTGGGTCTATCTAAGGGCTATTATGCTGAAGTTGGGTTTTGTGGGGGCTGCGAAGTGGGGTTGACCTTATTATGGGAATGGTCAACTCTGTATCATTCTCAGTGTTGTTAAATGGAGAGAAGTTGGAGGAGTTTAAACCTACACATGGAATCCACCAGGGAGATCCTATTTCACCTTATCTGTTTTTCCTTGCAGCGGCGGCCTTTCGTGCTTCTTAAAAGCTAGTGTTCAGTCATCAAAGCTCAGGGGTATTCAAGTGGCTAGCACCACCGGTCAACCACTTATTAATTATTCGCCGATTACAGCCTGCTGTTTTTTAAAGCAAATAGAGAGGGGCTAAGGAAGTTTCCCACTTGTTGGAATCTTATGCAAGTGCTTCTGGAAACGTGTGAATAAAGATAACTCTTCTATCTTTTTTAGTAAGGGACGTTCGGAAAATAAAAGGATGATTGTGAAGAATGTGTTACAAGTTTATAATGAGCAGCTTAGTGCAAAATATCTTGGGATGCCTTCTGATGTTGGAAACTCAAAAAATGGTTCCTTTAAACACCTGAAAGACCACATGTGGAGCAAAGTTCAGTGATGGATATAGAAGATTTTGTCAGCTAGAGGCAAGGTTTTTTTATAAAGTCAATTACACAAGCTATTCCGGTCTATTACATGTCATGTTCTAAATTATCAAGAGGTTTGTGTGAGCATCTAACGTCAATAATTCAATCATTTTCGTGGGATGTAAGCACGGTTTCCTCTGTCCTTGCTTACATCTTGTTGGGTGAACTATTTGCGATGAGCGAAAATAATAAAAAACGGTTCAACTTAACAAGATGTGTGTGATCCGCTGCAAATAGGTCCATAATCAGAAATGTGTGCGAAGACCGATAGTAACATAGACGATTGCTGCTAATAAGCCATGTGTGTTGTGGGAAAACGCTTGCCGGTATACAATTGTCAGCGATTGATGATATCATCACTGACGGGTTCCCTAGTTTAGTCTGTGTGCGATGTGATTTGCTCTGTCTACAGAACAACAACATATATACTTATAAGGACATGATTGCATAACCAAATTAAACATCCAATTATATAAATGACTAGTACACACATGACATTTGTGCACACCAAAGTAAACAATTACATGCATAATTAACTAGGATAAACGATCATCTAATCATCATCTACTTCTTCTTGTGACGCTTGCCGCGACTGCTCTACTGGTGACTCGATCCCTCGTCGATTACAGGAAGAAGGCACTCCCTCATGTCAACTATCCGCATGTGCATCTCGTAACATGTGTGCACGCTCTAGGCCGCGAACTTGTGAGCTTCATCGAGTCTCCGCATCCAGGCCCCGTGCCATGATGCGGGATTTTTCTGGGTATACTCCTTCATGTTTTCGTAGTAGGGTTCGATGATGGCCGAGGCGAGGTTAACAAGGGAGTCCTTCTCCTTCTTGCTGCCCCAGACCCTATAGTGGGCACGGATTTCGGCAAGCTTCTGGCAGGCCAAGCCCAAAACCTTGAGCACTTTTATATCATTGATGGTGTCCACCATAGCGAACTTGTAGTTGGGGCTGTTAGCAAACATGGTGAAACGCTCGCAAGGCCTTGTTGCTAGGGAGTAGTGGTAGACGAGGACGTGATGCCGCATGCACAACTCGACGACAACCTTCTGATCATACCCAGCATGACCGTCGGTATGAGGTCAATGTCGGCCACTTTGTACTTGTCACCCTGAGCAAGCAACTGCTCCATGGTGTTGATGGAGACCTCCACCACGGCCAGGTTATTGGTGTAAACCACCGAGTGGTCCTTCTCCCTCACCTGGGTCTCCACTTGTTGCACGCCAAACTCCATTGGAGTGCCGCTATATATCCTCCTTGTATGTGTCGTCGTGGGTGTGCTTGTTTCTGTTGTGGGGCGCCATCGAAAGGTTGAAGTGACTAAGGTTATAATGGCCGCCGGAAAAAAATGCGGAGGTCGGACGGCCTAGAATATTGGCACGTCGAATGGCAGGTTTGATAACACGTAACTCCATCGTGTCGCACATAACTACATCATGGTGACGCGCGTGATGCAACCACATGCATATGGGCCCCCAACGTGATCATGCGTAGGCCCAACCGCGGGCAAACCACGCGTGGAGGGACGCAAGAGCTGAGCACACGGAGGGACGCAAGAGCAGAGCGTGCAGAGGAACGCGAGCTGAGCGCGCCGAGGGACCCGAGTAGAGGCCGACATGGTAAGGTGAACGCTGGCAACAGACAAGGGTGCACCGGCTAATTGTGTGGGAAGACCGATAATAACACACACATTTCGTGCTAATAAGCTGTGTGTGTTATGAGCAAATGCTTGCTGGTAAATAATTGTCTGTCATTCTTGAGATCATCATCGACATGTTCCTTAGTTTAATCGTTTGCCATGTGATTTGCTCAGTCTGCACAACATCTACGCTCTTTGTGTACAGAACGATATTCTTCAGTGTGAATCACACCCGTGGGCGAGCAATGTGCGTGCACGCGTCGTGCTAGCTCCCGCTTCCTTCTATGCCAAGTTTTCATTAATTGATGCTGTTTTATGAATACGCCACTATTTCCCGTCAGTTCCTCATCAGTTTCCCACCGCCACCCAGCGATATTGCGCATAAACCTAGGCGGCGCGTGAGACACCGAGGCACAAAGGACAACCTGTAGCCCCTTTACATTTTCCAAGCATACCAACTCACTGAAGCGCCACTTCTGCCATCAACCTCCTCGATGAGGAAACGAGCAGGCACCACGGCCCATCGAGGCCGAGGGCATCCCCAGCAGCACGATGGAGGACGTCATGCTGCGCGTCATCGCCAGGGTTGAACAGACCCTTGGTGCATGGCGCTTCAGCGCTACAGATCAAGATAGGCATGTCAGCGCCGAGAAGCTATAGCTCGCCGCACAACATGATCGATGGTGCGCCATAGAGCAAGCTAGGAGCATCCGTGCCGCTAGGCCACGGCTCGCCGCACAGCGAGACCATTGGAGCGACGCAAAGCGAGAGACACGGTGCGCCGCACAGCAAGAGCGGATCCATCGACACTTGCCAGCTGTCGACAGGGCGTTGCAGTTAGGTACACGGCTCGTCAGTAGCCACATTCCCCGCCAAAAGTGGGTAGAGGCTGTCTGCGCCGTACTTGCACCAGAGGCTGGCCGCGTTGTTGAGGGATTGTTATATGATTCGGATATGTTAGCATTGTAGAGGGACTGCACTAGTGAAAGTATGAACCCTAGGCCTTGTTTCTAAGCATTGCAATACTGTTTGTGCTCTGTTTTATCACTTGCTACCTTGCTGTTTTGATATTTTCGGATTACAAAAACCTATATCTAATATCCATACTACATTTGTATCACCATCTCTTTGCCGAACTAGTGCATATATACAATTTACCATTGTATTGGGTGCGTTGGGAACACAAGAGATTTCTTGTATTTGATTGCAGAGTTGTTTGAGAGAGACCATCTTTATCGTATGCCTCCCACGGATTGATAAATCTTACGTCATCCACTTGAGAGAAATTTGTTACTGTCCTACAAAACTCTGCGATTGAAGGCCCACCAACACGAGTATACAAGAATAAAGTTGTGTAGTAGACATCGCTGCTCCAATCCATGCAGCTTGAGCTTCATCGTCTTGTTTTAGGTTGTAAGACCATCAACTATACAAACAGATAATTTAAAGAAATAATAAGAATATTGTATGAAACATCAATTTATGTAAATTCCGAGCCATCGGTTTGCAATCTTCGAGATCGAAAAGATAGACTGCCATCCATCCGGGCATGAGAGGAAATATTAAGGCATGGTGAGAAAGAATGTGGGTGGGTGAAAAAAGAGGAAGTTTGAAGATGAAGAAAAGAAGGGGGAAGAAGACGTGGGAAGGAACAGAGGCATCAAGGGCTCTAGCTAATGGTTGACGACATAGATGGATGTCTAATAAGGGTGGCGGTGCTCTTGACACTATATCCTAAAACAGAGGTAGCAATACTGCAGGAAAGCCTAACAGTGGCGGGCGCCTAAAGCCTAGCAGTGGCGGGCAAGGCCCTCAGAGGTTCCCCCACTGCTAACATGGCATTAGTAGCGGGCGTGTCAGTGGTGGGGGCAGATTTAGGGACTAGAGCTGGGGTAGCTAGAAACATGATGAGGAAGATAGATAAGAGGGGGTAAAGAGGATGACAAGGCGAGAGCGTTGGAGGAAGGAGAACGACAACATAGGAATGGATGGGGTGACAAGTGTCAGTGAAAAATGATGGGTTACCCCGTAAGGCATACATCACGCACTTGTAGATTTTTTGGCTCAAAACTGTAGGAATCTTTTCCCACAACATATTTTTATAATTTTCAAAGAAATAAATTATTTGAGGAGAAAAAAGTAATCAAGAATACATAATAACGGAATTGATCTAGCGAAAAAGCAAGGGAGGCTCAGGCAGTTGGACTATCTGAACGAACCCAATCCAAGAGAGTGGCATAGCCCTGTTGACTAGCCATTGCATCTCCACTTGGATTTACTAAGGGATAGTTGTATTGACCTTGTAAAAGTCCTGCTGGTTCACTTCTTTCCCGGAAAAGAAACAACAATATTTTCCGTCAACAAAAACTCTACGAGGAGACTATTCACCATGATCTTCTTCCTGTCTTCATCTGCATATATCTCTTGGACCTGCATACTTCACAAGATCGAAGCAGAGAGCACGGTGCCAATGGAGAAGGTACTGACCATCCAGAAACATGTGTTCATCATGTATATAAGGATATAAGCTAGGGACATGTGACTGATGAATATGTGTGATATACATTAAGTAGAAGCTTTTAAAGAAAAATGCAATATAATAAGAGAATTAGCTTGACATTATTCGAGCACGAAGTATTATATATAGATATAGGCATGAACTATGTGTAGCGCAACCTCCATCAAACTATATATGAGAACATAATGCACCACATCCAACAATATTCCTTCGGCATATCCACACAACCACAAAAAAGGTGTATAGTTCCACCAATGTTATAATGAAAATATATTTCTACATCCCATATGGTTTCTTACTTGTACTTTTCATTTGAAATCACCATGAATATGTCTGGTGAAATAATCAGTGCCCCCCTTGTGGTTGTTGAGATTGTTGGAGTTGTGTCAGGCGTTGGACTTTAGCAAGCAGTTTTTCATTCAGACCTATATACAAAAATATGAACATATATACCCAACGTAGTGAATGGACTAGGTCAAAAGAACAATTTCCTATATATGATCCACAGAAACAAAATTACATGTTAATGTGGAGAAAATAAATAGGGGGCCTAGCTAGGGTTTGAAATCAGAAAGTTAATTACCATGTCCAAAATTCATTCTAAAATGATGGTGGACAATGAAGTTATGAAAATAAGCGGATACAAAAACATTCTTACCAAATGGAAGCGATATGTTGCACATAAATAATAAATAGATTTCTAAATTGATTCACAATGCAAATTTTAGAAGAAAAATGCAAAATACACATCAAAACATGACTTCATGCACATAACACATTCTGAGTGTACAAAAACTGAAAATGGTAACCTAGAACTGACATAATTGATCTACTGCTAATAAAACAAGAAGCAAATTATGAATTCATAAAAATTGCAAATCTTTCTGATCATTAGGACACATAAACACACAAGCTCAATTTTTCACGAAACATATAAATTTACAGGACCAAGCCAAAGTATGTTTTTTTTATTTCAATGGTCGTAATATAGAAAACTTTCTAACATCCAAGCAAGCACAAATAAAATGTTGAAGTCCTTAAAAAAGTTTCAGAATACCTCCTGAAGATTGAGGAAAATAACATTTATTACGTAAAGAGAAATAGTAAAGTGAGTCGTAAGTCGTTAGCAAATAATTTATGAACTGGTTAGCTAATGCACTGAAGATATATCTAACCGATTCGCTAAAGACACAATTTGTACCTAAATAAAAATTTGGTGTGTCGTGTTGTAATTCAACATCTATGTATCTTTGGCCGTTTGGGGCTTTATTAATTTATTTTTACCAGAACATGCATGAGACTTGTGTGTCTTTGTATTAGATTGGGTAGACTATTACATATTAATTTATATTAGATTTGGAGCAACATGAGATCAATGACCTGTGTCCGCTCACTCCTCACAAGGACTTTATCAATTTAAAGTTGGGCGTTTTCGCCTTTTCTCCAAAAAAACATGCTCACACACACGTGTAAGCATGTACTAGAATATGAAGTATACATGTGTATTTTGCAAAATAGCTAGCATGTGAAAGCACATATTGGCTTTTTGAAAATAATTAATCTACCTATCGGAATTGATTGACAAAGGTCGCATGAACAGAATGCTGAGGAAACTAATCAGATTAGTGATAACACAACAATTCTCGTAACTTGCATTTGTGTTATGTGCATGCGATATGTTTTCAGTTCCTATCCCATGTATATTATGTTTCTTTAATTAAGGTTTCTAGTGAGGCAAAATTAGCGATATTTACACATGTTTCATGAGAAAAGTTGATAGTAAAAAGCAAGATATACTAAGTATAGCATATTGATCCCAATGTCCAAAAATGGTACAACCAAGAAGGCAAGAACGATAAACATATGGTATAAGTTCACAATAAAAAATATGTTTGTCATCATCCGTCCCCAATCACTTTGTGCAGAAATAAGTTCTGTGTTGTCTTGTATTGCACAATGGTGATCACTATTTTCCTTTGCGAGCCGCCACAAGAACATAAGATAAGTTACTTGCGATGCAAGGAAAGAGAAAAAGAATACCATTCGTCAGCTTGTATTGTTGCTCCAATCCCTGCACCTTGAGCGTCATCATATTTGTTTTCAGTTGCAAGCCCATGATCTATACTCTACAAACATATATTCAAAAGAAATAATAAGAAGATTATTATGTAAATTCTTAACATAAAGTAGTTTTTCGTCACGCTTTCACCTTTGTATCAGCACTAAGTATCCTAGCTCCGGTTGACGGCTTCATTAATTTGAAGTTCAGCTTTTATTCCTTCTTGTCTAAGAAACCTTTCTTAGCAAATTATATGTGGATGATATAGCCATGAGATCAAGATTCTTTTAATTTAATTTTGCACTTTCATGAATCCTGAAGTCTACTAAAATGGTTCTCAGTTAAATAACTATAAAATAGAGAAATAGCAAAACAACTAAAACATCTCCTCATGATCATGTAGTAAGTAGCAGAATTACAAACATTCATCGACTGCACTTGTGTAGGTAGTGAGTTAATCTCCTGCTGCAGTAGCTCAGCCTTGCTTTCAATGTCCGACAGGTACGCCATCTTGCGCTCCTTAACTCTTAGTGCAGTACTCCGATTTCGAATGATCATGCAAATAAATTTCACAAAAAATGTAGCACACATAAATTATTTTATGAGATCATTCGGTAAGGTTCAGGACACCTCATAAAGACTGATGAATATACTGTTTATTATGTAGAAGAGAAATACAAAAGTGAGTGTTACATTATTTATGAAATGGTTGGCAAATGCATTTGAGATATATTTAAGCAAGTCACTGAAAGAGAAATAAATACCTAGATAGCGATTGATGTAACTTAAAACTTTTGTTAGAAAATTGGTAAATATGTTAACAATGCCAATATTCCTCCCTAGCTAGCTGGGAAGTCTCCCAGATGTAGTCGAAAGCGTCCTACTTCACACTAGCATCCTACTTCACACGGGCCTAAAAGCTAGAGAACAAGAGCGACTATATGGCAAAGTGGAGCAAAAACAAGTTAATTGCGATCTGAGCTGCGACCTAAGGGCAAATATATTCGAGGCTCCCGCCGCACCCTGACATGGATGCTGAATTTGCATTTGTAGATAGGTGTATTGACTTTGTAAAAAATATACTAGTTTATTTCTTTCTCGGGAAAGAAACAATAATGTCTTTTGTTAAGAAAAACACTAAGAGGAGCTTATTCACCATGATCATATATCCCTTGAACTAGCATACTTCACAAGATCAAAGCAGAGAGCACGGTGCCCTAGACATGTCGTGTACCAATGGAGAAGGTACTGTACATGTAGAAACATGTCTTCATCATGTAATATAAGGATATAAGCTAGGACCTGTCAGTTATAAATATGTGTGATACACAGTAACTAGATGCTTTTAAAGAAAAATATATCTAATGAGAGAATAAGCTTGGCACTATTCTAGCACGAAGTATTATATATATAGGCATGAACTATATGTATCCGAACCTCCGTCCAAGTATGTATGAGAACATAGTACACCACATCCAACAATATTTCTTCGGAATATCCACACAACACAAAAAGGTGGATAATTCCACCAATGTCACAACATAAATATTATTATATTTCCCATATGGTTCCCTGCTTATAATTTTTATTTGAAGTCACCTTGTAGATGTGTGGTGAAATAATCACCCCACGTGTGATTGTAGAGATTGCTGGAGCAGGGTGGGGCGTTGGACTTCAACAACTAGTTTTTCATTTAGATTTGTATATACAAACAAGAATATATACCCAACTTAGTCACTGGACTCGGTAAAAAAGAACAATTTCATATGTATGGTCCACAGAAATAGGATTACATGTCAATGTGGAGTAAATAACTAGGGGGCCTAGCTAGGGCACGGAATCGGAAAGCTAATTACCACATCTAAAAGTTACGCTAAAATGATTGTGGGAAATCAAAGGTATCAAAATAAGCCGATAAAATTCCCACAAGTTTTAAAATTAAAAAATAATTTTTGTACCAAATGGAAGAGATATATTACAAACAAGTACTCCCTCCGTCCCAAAATTAGTGACTCAACTTTATACTAACTTTAATACGAAGTTAGTACAATCACGAGTCACTTATTTTGGGACGGAGGGAATAATAAATAGACTTCTGAATTGACTCACAATGTGAAGTTTAGAAGCAAAATGAAAAATACACATCAGAACATGACTTCATTAATGAGTATAACACATTCTAAGCTTACAAAAACAGAAAATTCTAACCTAGAATTGTCATAATTGATTTAGTACTAATAAATCCGGGAGGTTCAAAATAGCTAGCATGTGCCAGTGCACATATTGGCGTTTCAAAAATAATTAATCTATACCTCTCGAAACTGATTGACAAGGGTTGTAAGCACTAAATGCTGAGGAAATTAATCAGATTAGAGATAACACAACAATTATCGGAACTTGCATTTGTGTTATGTGCATGCAATGTGATTGGATCACTAGTAGAAAAAGGGTCAAATGTGAAGCACATTAGTGCCGGTTTGAATTTGAGCCGGCACTAATGTGACCATTAGTGCCGGTTCCAACGGCTAGGCGGGCGGGCATCATTAGTACCGGTTCGTGGGCAACCTTTAGTACCAGTTCATGCCATGAACCGGTACTAATGAGGCCAGTGCGGCTGTGGTCAGGCTGGGGCCCCCACGAAGACCTTTGGTACCGGTTCATGGCATGAACCGGTACTAGAGTTTCTTAGTAAGCTTATTTTTAGTCCCACCTCGCCAAGAGAGAGGCAGTATGAGCGGTTTATAAGCCGTGAGTGCAGAGACAACGACGAAGAGGCGCAATGCTCACCTGCACGTTGATTAGCTTCAAGCCTTTAGGAATAGCATAGATTGCACTGAGCCGAAAGGCTTGAAGCAAATTAACCAGCATTGCACCTCTTTTTTATTTTTAATAACTTATTTGAACTCCGGACTTCTTTTGTGTTTAGTATGCAGCATTCAAAGCGACGTCATCAATTTCCAACATGTTCTGACATCATTTGTTGTTTTTCGGTCATTTACCTAATTGTTTAGAGAGCCAAATGACCGTGAAATTGAAAATCACTACAAAATGAATTCTGAAAATGTTGAAACTTGGCATGGTATCATCATTTCACCTGCATAGCATGTGCGAAAGAGTATAGAGGGTCACGGCAAAAACTGGACGCACTTCGTGTATAAACTGGACAAACTCTTTCGGAGTATCAGGGTTTCGGATGAGAACTCATATGTTACACGGGCACTTTAATGTTTTTTAAACTTATTTGAACTCCAGACTTCTTTTGTATTCAGTATGCAGCATTCAAAGGAACGTCATCAATTTTCAACATGTTCTGACATCATTTGTTGTTTTTCGGTCATCTACCTAATTGTTTAGAGAGCTAAATGACCGTGAAATTGAAAATCACTACAAAATGAACTCTGAAAATGTTGAAACTTGGCATGGTATCATCATTTCACCCGCATAACATGAGCAAAAGAGTAGAGAGGGTCACGGCAAAAACTGGATGCACTTCGTGTACAAACTGGACAAACTCTTTCGAAGTATCAGGGTTTCGGATGAGAACTCATCTGTTACACGGGCACTTCAATGTTTTTTAAACTTATTTGAACTCCGGACTTTTTTTGTGTTCAGTATGCAGCATTCAAAGCGACATCATTAATTTCCAACATGTTCCGACATCATTTGTTGTTTTTCGGTTATGTACCTAATTGTTTAGAGAGCTAAATGACCGTGAAATTGAAAATCACTACAAAATGAATTCTGAAAATGTTGAAACTTGGCATGGTATCATCATTTCACCCGCATAGCATGTGCGAAAGAGTAGAGAGGGTCACGGCAAAAACTGGACGCACTTCGTGTACAAACTGGACAAACTCTTTCGGAGTATCAGGGTTTCAGACGAGAACTCATCTGTTACACGGGCACTTTAATGTTTTTTAAACTTATTTGAACTCCGGACTTCTTTTGTGTTCACTATGCAGCATTCAAAGCGACATCATCAATTTCCAACATGTTCTGACATCATTTGTTGTTTTTCGGTCATTTACCTAATTGTTTAGAGAGCTAAATGACCGTGAAATTGAAAATCACTACGAAATGAACTCTGAAAATGTTGAAACTTGGCATGGTATCATCATTTCACCCGCATAGCATGTGCGAAAGAGTAGAGAGGGTCACGACAAAAACTGGACGCACTTCGTGTACAAACTGGACAAACTCTTTCGGAGTATCAGGGTTTCGGACGAGAACTCATCTGTTACACGGGCACTTCAAAGTCTAATAAAAATTTTCTCACTTAAGTAATTATAAAATGTAGAAATAGCAAAACTACTAAAACATCTGCTCATGATCATGTAATAAGTTTGCAGAATTACAAACCTTCATCGACTGTAGTTGTGCAGGTAGTGAGTTAGTCTCCTGCTGCAGTAGCTCAGTCTTTCTTTCAAGGTCCGACAGGTATGCCATCTTGCATTGCTTACCTCTTAGTGCAGTACACCGGTTTTGAATGATCCTGCAAATAAATTTCACACAAAATAGCGTGCGCATAAAATATTTTATGAGGTCATTCGGTAAAGTTCAGGACACCTCACGAAGAATCATGAAAACAAATTTTATTATGTAGAAAAGAAATACTAAAGTGAGTGTTAAATAATTTATGAAATGGTTCGCAAATGCATTAGAGATATATTTAAGTAAGTCACCGAAAGCACAAGGTTTGCACTAGCATAGTCTATTGCATGTAAGTGTTCTCAAGAGAATATCCTATTACATAGGGAAATATTCAAAAAGAAGTAGAAACATATATTTCTTAGTTCGTTGGAAGCCTACATAGGTAGGATTGAGAGGAATAATCATATCCTCAATGCATCTTTTCCTACTAGAAGTAGTCAAACCTCTAACATTCCAAAAGATGTACTTCATCTGGAACATTGTTTATCAAGTTGCTTGACATGTCTACTGATATGAACCTGAGTCCAAAAAACCTCACCACCATCTATTTTACAAGACCCAACCAAGAACTGGTCTGAAGAAACAGTTTGCTCAGATTTATCTTTCCTACTCAAAACACTATTATTATCAGATAAATCGACAACACCAACATTATGTGTCATATTCACAAGCACTAATAATACCTTTAACTTTCCTAGGGACCTAAGTTCTTCATCATCTTGAGCATATTGGCCTTCTCCATCACTGATTGATGATCAGTGACCCTAGAGCTTTTCCTAGCTAGTTAAAATGGACCACATGATTTCTGTTTCTTCCCTCTTTTTTGAAGAATCTTGCTCCTGAACTTTTCCCCCACCCAACCCAAGCTTATCAAAGAATGGCATGATATCATGAGGCGAAGTAGCTTCAAAGTCTTGCTTCTATAATCTATTAGGAGTATACTCTTCGGTGTCTTCTTTACCCCCCCCCTCAAATGGCACCTTGCAACTGAATTTCACTTCCTATTCATTATAGTTCTCTACTTGGTCTAACTCTGTCAGCAAAAACGTAGTCACCTCTCTCCTAGGATTCTCGGCTGGCATAAAAGAGCAGTCATATTCACCTTGTTCACCACCATCCCTATCTTTAGATTAAGTTTCTAAATTAAGCACACCTCTTGCTTAGACATTGGTGTTCCAATCTCTCGAACACTCGTCCTCTCGGGTGATCCAGACCTTTGTGAACCCATCCATGTTGAACCAGAGCCATTACTACCGTCCTTAGAAGCATTCTAGTGCCATTGTTCCTACTAACTCCACCACTTCCCCTGCTCTCTTTTCCATTTCACCATCCTTGGAAGCATTACGTCCATCATTCCCATCCTAGTCATTAGCATCATCTATAACAACATCAATAATCCTCATGTTATCTTGGGGGGGGGACGAACCTCTACATGTATCTTAATTTGCACAATCTCGTCACCCAGCTTAAACAATCTTTCATTTGGGATTATTTTCCAGCATCTCTACACCCGGATCATAGAGGCCAAGACATACACACACAATATCGTGGTAGATCAACATGTACTCTGTACCCCCTCAATCCATACAATTGAAGAGGCTGCTGAGTGTTATCTCTTCGAGAAAGCCTGAACCTGGGTAAAATCTTGTCTCTGTTACCATTGTGCGAAGGCTACCATCTTGGGACCCTCTACCCTAGATCTACTAGATTTAAATTCCATCATTGGTGACCCATGCAGGTCCCTTGGTGTAGTCAAAGAGGCTCGATGGTGTGCCTCCAGATAGACTATCACATCAGCTGCAGCATGAACTTTCTGCCAGAACAACTTTTTTGTCTTCGGCGGCATTACTCTTTATGCGGAATCAACTAGCCACCTCGTCCAGATTGAAAATTTTACCATAGGAAATATCGTTAGATTCGGGAACCTGGAAAATGCCGCGGACTCCCATGGTGAACATGTGGTTTTTGAGCTAGGTGTCAGACCAGATAGAAGACTGCATCGACGACTGTCCATATCTCGGAATTAATCCCGCCTCAGGACCACAACATGAGCTATGCCTCGGATCCGACCTTGATTCTGGAATCGAGCACTACCGTCATAGATTAGGCATCTAGCTAGATCGATGAAGGCCCTCAAACCATGTTAGATCGAATCTCGGATAAATTCCAATTGGACTCAACCTTCAATCAGCCATGGATCGAGAAAACCCTGCTAAACGAGACGTTATATCGACTTTAGAATCTCGCAATCTCAGACGATCAGAACTCGGTGTACAATCAGATCTAGGAGAAACTAGGTGAGGGAGTCCTGGATTAGGGGGTGTCCGGATGGCCGGACTATACCTTCAGCTGGACTACTGGACTATGAAGATACAAGATTGAAGACTTCGTCCCGTGTCCGGAAGGGACTTTCCTTGGCGTGGAAGGCAAGCTTGGCGATACGGATATGCAGATCTCCTACCATTGTAACCGACTTTGTGTAACCCTAACCCTCTCCGGTGTCTATATAAACCGGAGGGTTTTAGTCTATAGGACAACATACACAACAACAATCATACCATAGGCTAGCTTCTAGGGTTTAGCCTCTCCGATCTCGTGGTAGATCTACTCTTGTACTACCCATATCATCAATATTAATCAAGCAGGACGTAGGGTTTTACCTCCATCGAGAGGGCCCGAACCTGGGTAAAACTTCGTGTCCCTTGCCTCCTGTTACCATCCGGCCTAGACGCACAGTTCGGGACCCCCTACCCGAGATCCGCCGGTTTTGACACCGACATTGGTGCTTTCATTGAGAGTTCCTCTGTGTCGTCGCCATCAGGAAGGATGCCTCGCCCCGTCTTTAAAGACGGCACCGTTGCTAAGGGAGCTTTGGCTGTCGGCCAAACCCTCCGGCTAGGTGGTTTTCTTATGACCGCCTGTTCGGCTTCTGCGCCGACGATGACCTCTCGAGCCATCGAAAACAATCTTCATGTCAGCTCGGAACTCGCCGAGCAGTTAGATCCAATGGAGCTCTCCTCCATAAACGAGCTCTTGGATTGCTTCGCCGCCCTGGGAGTCGCTACGGATTACGACCAGATTGGGCCTAAACCCGATCTGAGAGAGATTAACTCTCCCCAAGTCACCCATCACGTTGCCGTGGTAGAGGGACAGTGCGGCGACCCTTCATCTATCTTAAGGACTCGCTACGTCCGGATTCCCGATCCCTCCAAGCCAGATACCCGCGGAGGGGAGGATATCGCTCAAGACGTGAACTTGGAGTCAGGCGATGGGCTGGATTCATTGGACAACATCCAGGAATCCAAATTTTCGAGTTCGAAAATTCCTCGGCCTCTGAGCCTCAGATGGGGTGAGGCTTTGGATTTAATTCCACCCACCCACCCCAACATAAGCGATCTATCCAAAATCAGGCAAGAGCCCGATGAAACAGTACATCATTACTGGGCCAGATTCCTCCTGGTTAAGAACAGGCTAAGGGACTGCCGCGAGGAAGACGCAATCTCAATCTTCTGCAATAATTGCACGGACAAGGGAATACTCAACGCCATAAGTCGTCGTGATATTACACACTTCCCTGACTTGGCATCCATTGTACGAAAGTACTGTGCGATGGAAAGCGCCTGGAAAACCGAAATCAAATTTTGGGACAATCCGGCCCTGAATACAAACCCAGTCCGAAATAAAAGGGTGCATCATCACCAGACACCCGGGTCAAGCACTAAAAAGCAAAAACCCTCTACAGGGCATGGAACCGTACTGGAAGGATGGCTCAATGGACCCTGTAAAATTCACAGTACAGAGGACGCCACACCAACTCACAGCCTCAGAGCATGTTGGATACTCCGGCAGGTGGCCAAAATTGGCGAAAATCTCCTAATTCCGGAGGCCACAGAAAGCCACCCCAGAGACACCAATACGGTATTAACAGTCTTCGAGACTTTCACATCAAATAATATGCGAAAAAGGACACTCCGCAGCCTTGCCGAAGTCTACCAAGTAGCAACAATAAACCCATGGAGTGACACGGCTATTACCTTTAACGCCAGTGATGAACCTAAATTCCGAACAGCCCGAGCACCAGCCGCATTGGTCCTCAGTCCAATAGTGGACGGCTTTCGTCTTACCAAGGTACTCATGGACGGCGGCAGCGGATTGAACCTCATTTATGAGGAAACCCTTCAAAAAATGGAAATAGACTGGAACCGCATTGAGCGAAGCAGCACAACCTTTAGAGGAATAATCCCCAGTCGGGAAGCGCGCTGTACAGGAAAAATCACACTAGATGTGGTGTTCGGCACGCCGGATAATTACAGGTCCGAAGAGGTCACGTTCCATGTGGCTCCGTTCTGCAGCGGTTATCACGCTTTGCTAGGGCGGGAAGCATTTACAATCTTCCAAGCAATACCCCATTACGGGTACTTGAAGCTCAAGATGCCCGGGCCTAATGGGATCATCACTCTCGCTAGTGATCCGGACATAGCACTCCGCGCCGAAAACAAGACAGCCGCATTGGCCCTCGAGGCACTATCCGAAGCCCTAGCGGCTGAGGAACTGACTGCGCTGCGCTCTATGGTGAATAGGGATGATGTGGTACTCGACAAAAGATCCAAGTTCACCTCCTTTAAACCGACGGACGAAATAGTCAAATTCCAAGTCCATCCAACGGACCCCAATAAAATAGCTTCCATCAGAGCACAGTTAAACCCTGATGTAGACGCCGCACTGCGAGAGTTCCTACGAGAGAACTAGGGCATTTTCGCCTGGCACCCTTCAGACATGCCAGGAATCCCACGCAGGCTGGCCAAGCACAGCTAAATATCCAAACAGGATTCAAACCTGTCAAACAGGCTCTTCGGCATTTTTCCGAACCTAAGAGACAGGCCATGGGAGAGGAGCTAGCAAAGCTATTGGAGGCCGGATTCATCAGAGATATAAAACATCCGGACTGGTTGGCAAACCTGGTGATGGTACCAAAGAAGGACAAATCCTGGCGCCCGTGTGTTGATTTTAACGACCTTAACAAGGCTTGCCCAAAGGATCCCTTCCCCCTCCCCTGCATCGATCAAATTATCGACGCTACCGCAGGACACGATTCATTGTGTTTCCTCGACGCATATTCCGGCTACCATCAAATCAAGATGGCAGAACCAGACCAAGCCGCAACGGCATTTATCACACCATACGGCCCATTCTGCTTCAACACGATGCCCTTCGGGCTCAAAAACGCCGGCGCAACATATCAGCGCATGATTCAGACATGTCTGGCAAGCCAGATCGGCAAAACAGTGGAGGCATATGTAGATGATGTGGTCGTCAAAACAAGACATGTTGAATCTCTAGTAGACGACTTGAGGCTCACATTTGATAACCTCCGAACATACGACATCAAGCTCAACCCGGAAAAATGCGTTTTCGGCGTTCCAGCCGGAAAGCTCTTGGGCTTCATTGTATCCGGTAGAGGAATTGAAGCAAATCCAGCCAAGATCCGAGCTCTGTCGCAACTGGATATCCCAAAGGACCTCAAACAAATACAAAAGTTAACCGGATGCGTGGCGGCTCTAAGCCGCTTTATCTCCCGCTTGGGAGAAAAGGCCCTACCCCTTTACCGCCTCCTTCGGCGCACCGAACACTTCAAATGGACGGATGCAGCCACGGCCGGACTCGACGAAATAAAAGCCATACTGGCAACAAACCCAGTCCTGGCCGCGCCAAACATTGGCGAACCAATGCTATTATACATTGCAGCAACACATCAGGTTGTAAGCGCAGTGCTCGTCGTCGAACGAGAAGCGGACGGACACAAATTCCCCCTTCAAAAGCCGGTCTATTATGTGTCCACTGTCCTCACTCCCTGCAAATCACGGTACCCGCATTATCAAAAGATTGCGTACGCGGTATTCATGGCATCCCGGAAGCTACGACACTACTTTCAAGAGTGTTCAATAACAGTAGCCTCGGAAGTACCACTTAACGATATTATAAACAACCGTGACGCAACGGGCCGGATTGCAAAATAGGCCATTGAGCTCCTCCCGTTCGACATAACTTATAAGCCACGGCGAGCCATCAAGTCGCAAGTCTTGGCCGACTTCGTCGCAGAATGGACGGAGGCCGAACTCCCTAAAGAGTACGGCACATATTCAAATTGGATCATGCATTTCGACGGCTCCAAGATGTTGGCCGGACTGGGGCCGGCGTCATTTTGATGTCCCCCACAGGAGACACAGTTCAATACGTACTCCAGATTATGTACACGGACTCCAACAATGCAGCCAAATATGAGGCACTTTTACATGGTCTCCGGATGGCAGTATCCATGGGCATTCAACACCTAGAGGTGCGCGGGGACTTGAACCTCGCAATATCCCAAATAAATGGAGACTTTGATGCCAAGGATCCAAAAATGGCAGCTTACCGCAACGCCATCCTAAAAATGTCAGCTCGGTTCGAGGGGCTTGAATTTCACCATATAGCCCGGGAAAATAATCAGGCGGCAGATGTCCTGGAATGCATCGATGCAAAACGCGATGTAGTCCCCCCAACATCTTCTTGGAAAGGCTGTTCAAGCCATCCGTAGTATGGGAAGGGGAGCCGAACAATAACAGCCCGGACCCAACCGCACTGCCCGACACCGAATATACTGACACAATCGGAGGCTCTGCCAATGAAATAACACCTTCAGCCCACGTAATGATGGCCGTCATCGCCCCGTTGACAGAACCATTCCTCGCCTACCTTACTAGGCAGGAACTCCCCGAGGACCAAAATGAAGCACGCTACATAGTGCGGCGATCCAAATCCTACAGAGTCCACGAGGAAGAGATTTATAAGAAAAGCGCTACCGGAGTCCTTCAAAGATGCATCTCCGAAGAGGAGGGGCGGAACCTCCTGGCCAAAATTCATGCCGGACTCGGCGGTCATCACGCTGCAGCTCGGTCCCTTGTAAGCAAGGCCTTCCGTACGGGCTTTTATTGGCCGACGGCCCAGGCAGACGCTCAGGACTTAGTCCAACGATGCACCGGTTGCCAGCTCTTTGCAAACCAAAGCCATATGCCACCCACCGCTCTCCAAACTATCCCCATCACTTGGCCCTTCGCGGTCTGGGGGCTTGACATGGTTGGACCCCTTAAAGCTGGAACCCACAAGCAAAAATACTTACTAGGCATGGTGGATAAGTTCACTAAATGGATAGAAGCCAAGCCTGTTAAGACGGCCGAATCCGGACCGGTGATAGACTTTATATCCGGGGTCGTACACCGTTACAGCGTTCCCCACATCATCATCAGTGATAACGACACGAACTTCACGGCCGACGAGGTAAAACTCTGGTGCAAAAACATGGGCATCAAGCTCGATTATGCTTCCGTCTACCACCCACAAACTAACGGCCAGGTCGAACATGCAAATGGTCTTATCATGAGCGGCATCAAACCCAGATTAGTGCGGTCCCTCAAGGAATCTAACACGCACTGGGTAGAGGAGCTCGACTCCGTACTCTGGGGGCTGCGGACCACGCTGAATCTCACCACCGGATACACACCATTCTTTATGGTGTACGATGCAGAGGCAGTTTTGCCTTGCGACATAATTCATGACTCACCTCGAGTGTGCATGTACGAAGAAAGAGAAGCCGAGCTCGATCGGCAGGACAGCTTGGGCGCATTGAAGGAGGAGCGTGACGTGGCAAAAGCCCGTTCCGCATTCTATCAACAGCAGGCTCGAAGATACCAAAGCAGAGAAGTACGGGCCAAAAATTACAACGTTGGCGAATTAGTTCTACGACTACCGGACAAGAAAAAGGACAAACTCAAGCCCAAGTGGGAAGGTCCCTTCATAATTGACCAAGTCCTGACTGGTGGAGCGTACCGCCTGCGGGATGCATGGGATAACCGACTCGAGCCAAACCCATGGAATGCAGCCCGTCTCCGAAGATTCTATGCCTAGCACCGGACTCTGTGTTCATCTCCTTCCTCTGTCCATTTTTATATATTTTTTGTCTTACATTTCTCTTCTCTCTCTCTCTCTCTCTCTCTCTCTCTCTCTCTCTCTCTCTCTCTCTCTCTCTCTTATAGCCTTTAAAGGCTCATAAAGTGACGCGCTATCCGCGCTCATTAAACATGGGGGCTTCTTTAAACAGAAGCTTATTCATACGGGCTTCATGCCCAACACATGTGTCACACTTCCACATGTACCTTTTATTCACCATTATATGCATCGATATGACCTAAGTTTTGGCCAAGCTGGGTTGCCTGGCTCCTGTGCTTACCCCTACGTTCCCGATTGTTCAGCTAGGTGGTAAAGGGAGCACCTCTGCGATTGTTACTGCCGGGTCAGCCGGACGTGTACCTCAGACTGGGTGGAGCCGAAAGCTAGCGTTCTTAAGGGAATATTCGGTCGGTGAACTAAATATGATCTTTTTTTATCTATATGCCCAGATGTTTTTCCTGCGTTTCTTTTCGCAGCATGGACATGCACCTTAGGGCATGCCTCCCAGGGAAAGGAACCCCTAACGGAACTATTCTCCCTGGAAGGTGTTTCTTACTAACCATGTAATATAACATAACTAGTCGGGCACTTGTCTGTTCAAGCACTAATGACCCCTACGCCTGGTCTCCATGCATTCCCGGTTCCTATATAACCACATGTGAATTCAGACACACTCTAGACCGTCAGGTCCCGAGGCTGAAGTAAAAAGGTCGGCCATGACAAATGATCTACAATCCGGCTAGAATGCATTATAAATGTCAATTAATTTACATAGTCATTTTGACTGATTGTATTCCTCTTCAATACCATCTAATAGGCTGTCTAATTTATAGTCCTGCTGGGAATACTTTGCGGCCAACTCTACTTGGCCGTATACTAAGATTACAAGGATCTCCTTCCCATCGGGCCCTACAGGACCGACCTCAGCCATGTGGTTGGGGTCAGCCTTTGCGTACCACGTCTTCACCATGGCCCAGGCCTCCCTAGCGCCTTGACGGCAGGCCGATATCTTCCACAATCGGAAGCGCCGCCGTGCTCCCTTTAGCTTCTCCGCGAGCTCTCCAAGACCTTCGGGCATGGAGATGGATGGCCACAGGGCCTGGGTGACACCTTGCATTGCCTGCCAAACTAGATCGAGTAATTGCGAGAGCTCGGGAAGAAGGTCACTCATAGAACCGGGCATCTCCTCTGCAGGACGACCTGTTAGCACACCTACAGACATTGCTCTGTTAGTCGACTTCCCCGCCAAACTTTCTTTCAAACGTTCGTTCAAGCACTTACTAAATATGCCGCGCCGAAGCCACTGATTCTCCTTCACGGAGTCTGACAGCTGGGCACGAACATCTTTCAGCTCGACGCCCAGCTTGGTGTTGGCATCTTGGAGATCGTTCTTCTCCCGCCTCACCTTTGTCAGCACCTTCTCACCAGCCTTTAGCTAGCGTAGGAGGTGTTGCCTTTCCGGATTCAATCCGGCGCCATCTGCAATTTCATTTGTCAGATTCGCACCCATGCCATGCTTCGCAAAATACTTATCTTTCGAGGTGTATATTACCAGACGGGGTCTCCTTGGGCTCCCCTGCCGCGGCTAGTGCGGCCTCAAGTTGGGCTTTGCACTCTTCCAGCTCCTTGGACAGTAGGGAATTCTTTTCTGTAAGAACCTGCATAACAAATGATCCTTAAATCAGTTATTCTAACCGTTTCAAGTCTCGGGGGCTACTGGTATATATATATAATTACCAAAATTTTCTTACCCGTATGTCTTTTACATATTGCTCCGTGGCTCTGGCTAGACCATTTTGAGCGGCACGGAGGTACGCATCTCCCGAGTTGAAGGCATCTAACGCCCCTTGGGAGAAACAAGCGTCGCGAAGAATTGTCCAGCGACGCCTGTGGTTCATGGCACTCTCCACCTCAGAGTTGGTGGTAGACAACCCGTCCACATCCTTCGTCGGAGGAGCGTCTGGCGCGCGCCTTGCGTTCGTCTCCGCCTCCGGACCAAGCTTTGGAGCCTGGCTGGTGGAGGCGCGATTGGCAGCCTCTCCGGATATAGTCCGGCAAGGTCTCTTTGTCCTGAAGAGAGCACGAGTGTCAATGTGCCTCGAAGGTATAACACCTGGGATAAGGGGGCGCGCCATACCTTTGCACTGACGCCTCGGCCCGGACTGCACTTCTTTTCTGCCCATGGGGCCCTACGGCCCCTCGTTGGCTTGTCGCCGCAGGTTCGGCCTTCCACCTTAAAAACCTCCCCTGCAAAGTTCGGTTGTAATCAAGAAACTGAAAACACGAGAGGGCGGACACCTATTCGGGGTACTAGGACTTCGATCTCAGTTACCTGGGGGGCCGGGATTAGCCCTAGGTAATCGGCCGTAATGGCCACCAAGGCGTTGTCCTTGCTCAATTGATGGAACATTCCATCAATCAGCTCCACAGATATGTCCGGATCCTCTTGAGAGGCCGGGTCGAGGGACCGTCCTGGGTCCTCGGGTTGTGGAGGAGGGCTGCTTATTTCCTTAACAGCCCGGTGCAGTTCCTGCGTTGAAGTCGTCAGACTGAATATTTAACACTGGGAATACAAAACGGATGGGCAAGTAAATACGACCGCTTACCCAGCTTGGGGGATTATGCATAGAGAATCCACCCCGTGGGTTGACGCGGAGAAATTCCTCCTCTTCTCCCTTATACAAAGTGGACAAGATCCTTAGTAGAGCGGCAGCTGAATCCGGCCCCTTACGGCCGTAGCGGGTGGCGTCGTCCTCCCTGTTGAAGTCCCACATGGGGTGGCTTCTATACTGAAGCAGCTGCACCCCCCACATAATGCATTCGGCCATAACCCCGATCATGGTTAGTCCGGAATGGGCTAACAATCTTATTCGGCCCATCAGGTAAATGATGTCCCTGTCACTTTCCCTCTGAAGGCTCCATGGGCGCCAGCTTAGGCGCTTCTTTAAGGGAGCACTGTCGAATTCAGGGAGGCCGATCCGGACAGGATCTGGCAGCAGGACGTTTTCTATATAAAACCATTCTGAGGGCCAGTCTTCGGACGCCTTCTTTGGGGTTCCGGACAGATATCCGGTCCCGGCAATGCGCCACACTTCGGCTCTGACCACTTGATACATTGACCCCTCCTTAGAGCGGGGCACAAGGCAGAATAACCTTTTCCATAGCCCGAAATGAGCCTCGATACCCAAAAACAGCTCGTAGAGGGCTACGAAGCCCGCGATATGCAATACGGAGGTAGGCTTGAGATTGTGTAGCTGGAGGCCATAGAACTCCAGGAGCCCCCGGAGAAATGGATGGATTGGAAATCCGAGCCCCCTTATTAAATAAGAGACAAGGCACACCCGCTCTCCTTCAGAGGGATTAGGGGCACTCTCCGCTTGCTCTCCGCCATTATAGATGGCAAGGCCGGCTCGAACCGGGACCATATAGGCCGGGGGGAGAAATCCCTTGGTCTGGAGCGTCACTAGCTTGCTATGCGGGATGGAGCATCTCTCCCAATATCCAGGCTGAGGGCTGGAAGGGCGAGAGGAGGAGTTGCGATGGCTGGCCATGGTGGAATGGACCTTTGTCGGATGCACTCTCATGAACACTCGCGAAGGGGGGAAGATGTGGTTTGGATCTAAATCCTTGTCCCCTTAAATAGGTCAGCTTATTTACGCGGCTAGGGGTGTGAATGTAAAAACACTCAGACTTTTCATATTCGTTTGACACGTGGGAAGCGACCATTATTGGGTGTAGAAGCCAAGGAGCGCAACATCTACAAGAAACCGGACTTTATTCAACAGGTACATGGAATTTGGAGGAGAACCCGCCTTGCAATGCCGAAGACAATCTGCACGTCGGACTCATCGTCATTGAAGCCTGGTTCGGGGGCTACTAAGGGAGTCCTGGATTAGGGGGTGTCCGGATGGCCGGACTATACCTTCCGTCAGACTCCTGGACTATGAAGATACAGGATTGAAGACTTCGTCCCGTGTCCGGAAGGGACTTTCCTTGGCGTGGAAGGCAAGCTTGGCGATACGGATATGCAGATCTCCTACCATTGTAACCGACTTTGTGTAATCCTAACCCTCTCCGCTGTCTATATAAACCGGAGGGTTTTAGTCCGTAGGACAACATACACAACAACAATCATACCATAGGCTAGCTTCTAGGGTTTAGCCTCTCCGATCTCGTGGTAGATCTACTCTTGTACTACCCATATCATCAATATTAATCAAGCAGGACGTAGGGTTTTACCTCCATCGAGAGGGCCCGAACATGGGTAAAACTTCGTGTCCCTTGCCTCCTATTACCATCCGGCCTAGATGCATAGTTCGGGACCCCCTACCCGAGATCCGCCGATTTTGACACCGACACCAGGAGAAGCAAGAATTTCCAACCCACCTACCACCCACCTAGCCGCTACCATCGAGGAGTTAACCAACGTTCTAGCCAGTGCCTACAAGAAAGCAACTAACATGGACGAAGACATCGGTGAAACTTTAGATACCACCCCACCATCCATCAACCACACCACCAAGTAGGCCGCAACCTACACCTATGATGTCTACATGGTAGACACCCCAAGAATGGAGGAGGGGGAAACCTGAGGCTCATGCGCAAAGACCACCATAATGGCGGCACATGCAATGGTGACACCAGCAATGGTGGTATTGGCAATGACAACACCGGTAATGGTGAGGTAGCTAATGGTGGTACCAGTAGTGGCAGCAAAGACAACAACAACTATGACGATAAGGCCAATAGGGATGATGGCTATGATCCCCAAGACAAAGATTACAACCCCGAAGCCAATGATGAACAAAGACTCGGTCCTGATGATTACGACGTTTTTGGTGGGCCCCTTGAAGGCCCTCAACTCGAGAACATGCGTAAGGGGTTGGACAGTATGGTAAAAAGCATGAAGTACAAATCTCAGCGTAAAGATGATGATGAATAAAGTACAATAGACAGGTTTCAAACAACCTTAACTCCATAGAAAGTTGCTAGACCAAATGGGATGGAGGCCGATGATAGCGCTATATCTAAGAATGAATGGGCCAAAGGATTCGATCGCCCTGCTAGGGGCCGATCTCCTTGGGTTAACAATTAGAAGGGTGGAGAAAACAAGTATGCTCCCGAGGTACCTTGGGCACAGAGGTACAAACAACCCACAAGATATTACCTCGAGGATCGACCTCAAGGACAACATGCATTTAAGGCCTGAAACCCACCTTGGTCGACTTACAAATCCAAGCAATGCCCGCCGGCTGGACTGGCATGATACTTGGCTTGGCTGGCCAAGACTGGTGATGTGCACCCGCGGTCGCAAATGTAACCATATCGGGCGTACGCCATTTAACTACAAGGATCAGAGTAACTGCTCCCCCAAATGCTTTACAGTTGATGTCATGTATCCCTAGTTCCTTGAAGGTTTCAAACCCATAAATATCGATCAGTACGATGGGACAACGGACCCCGCCATATGGATAGAGGATTTCCTCATGCTGGTACACATGGCAGGCGGAGACGACTTTCATTTGATCAAATACTTACTATTAAAACTAGAGGGTTCGACCAGACATTGTCTTAGCGGTCTGCCTGAGAATTCTATTGGTGTGTGGGATGACCTGGAGGATGAATTCGGGGCAAACTTTCAAGGAACCTATGCCAGGCCTAGGGATGCCGGTGAAAAATTCCTGCTGATTCAGCGAGAACTATGTCAAATTTGAACTACAACTGCTTCATACTTTAATATTTACTTTTTCAAAAAAACATTTCTAGGTACACAAGAAGTCATTTCATAAGAGATCCAACAATTTTTTTGCAAGATTCCACCCTCAGCCATGAACGGACATGCCGCCATTTTGACCACATTTTCAAATCGGCATTAGAAATTAAAAAAATAGAAAACCTTCATGTTGTATCATTATATGTGTCCTAGTTACCAGGAAAAATAACAAACTTGGAATATGGAAAATATCAATAGAAAGTGTTCTCGGAAATAATCTATCCTCTATATATGAAGATTGAGGACTTTCAAGCCAAATGACCAATGTTATGGCCACATTCTTAACATAGTTTCTTCAAATGACCCAATATTTTGCACAAGTGTGCACCTTGTAATTATAAACAATGTTTCTGTAAGGAGTTTCTATTTTCTTTGCAAAAAAATCATATTCTATTTTTAGAGTGCCATAAATTTTTTTTTATGAAGAACCTACCAAATATTTGTTGCAAAATTGCACCACTAAGTTTTTCAAAAATATTAGACCATATTTTATGTACAAATAATCAAAAGGTTACGTGTACAAATGTTTCCATCCACCTCTCGTCAAAAATAAAAATATTCTATTGATTTAGCTGGAAGCGGGCCAAATTTAAACTACATGTCCTGCATAGTTTGCTCATGATTTTTTGTGAATAATATTTTTAGGTAGACAAGTAGCTATTTCATTAGAGATAAACCGAGATATTTTTAAGATTCAACCCCTAGCTACAAATGGTCATGCCGTCAACTTTGACCGCATTGCGAACTCGACATAAGAAATTTAAAAAAGTAGAAAACATTCGCATTGTGTCATTATATGTGACCCAGTTTCCAAGAAAAATAACAAACTTGGAATATTGCAAATATGTTCAAAAAGTGTTCTCACAAATGAGCTATCATGTATAAATATTCATGGATTTTAAGCCAAATGACCAATGTCACAACCACATTCATGGCATAGTTTGTTCAAATGATCTCATATTGTGCACAAGGGTGCATGTTGGAATGGAAAACAACGTTTTCAAGGAAGTTTTCATTTTTTGCACAAAAAGTTCATTTTCCATTTCTCAAGTGCCAAAAACCTGTTTTTTGTGAAGAACCTACCAAATATTTGTTACAAAATTTTACCGCATCAATTTTCAAAAATATTAAACCATATTTAATTTATAATTGACCAAAAGTTGCGTGTCAAAAGGTTCCCTTCCACCTCTCGTCATATTGACATTTTTTTGTAGATTCAACAAGTAGCGGGTCAAATTTCAACTATAGTTGGCTCATAGTTTGCTGATGATTTTTTCTAAATCTACTTTTTGGTACACAAGTATCTATTTCATCACTCATCCACCAAAAGTTTCACATGATTCCACCCCTAACTACAAATGGTCATGCTGGCAATTTTGACCACATTTTGAAACACCATATGAAATTGAAAATAAATCAAAAAATGTAAAACCTTCATGTTGCATCATCATTTGTGACCTAGTTACCAGAAAAAATAACAAACTTGGAGTACGACAAATATCTTAAAAAATTGTTCTCCAAAATGAGCAATCATGTGTGAAGATTCATAACTTTCAAGACAAATGACTAATGTTATGGCAAAATTTATGTCATAGTTTATTCAAATGATATCATATACAAGTGTGTATATCTTGTAATGGAAAACAATATTTACAAAGGAAGATCTCGGTTTCTTTGCACAAAAAAGCATTTTCCATTTTTTGAGTGCCAAAAACGGGCTTTTTTGTTAAAAAAACTACCAAAATTTGTTTTAAAATTAGACCGCGCTAATTTAAAAAATGTTATATCCAATTTCATGTACAATTAACCAAATAATTGCTTATCAAAAAGTTTTGAGCCACTTCTCGTTAAAAAGACAAATTTATGTCGATTCAATTGGAAGTGGATCAAATTTGAACTACAACTACCTCATAGTTGGCTCATGATTTTTTTCCAAAATTCATTTTGAGTCACAAAATAGTAATTTAGATAGAGATTCACCAAGAGTTTTGTAAGATTCCACCCCTAGCTACGAACGGCCATGCTGGTAATAAACATTTTCTATAGTATATGTGTTTGAACACTTTTTGTAATACATGGTAACATTTTTTTCATATACACGCTCAACATTTTTTAAATGAAAATATTTTTTTTAACTACACAAACATTTTTTAACACTGTATAAAGGTTTTTGCAAATTTCACGCACATTTTCTGAAAAATATGCGGATATTTCTTAAAATGTCACGATACACTTTTTAATGGAAATATACAATTTTTTACATACTCTGACATTTTTTTATATTTTTATATGACTTATTTTTATTATCAAAAACTTTTTTATTTTAAATGTGGGAATATTTCCCTCAAATGTGATCTACATTTTTTTAATGGCGTGTAACTTTTTCATCTACCTATCTGAACTTCAGACATGTGCGGATTCCATATTTCCCACATATCCATCTTGATCTGAGGTCATACGAAAAATTGACAGTGAAATTATATTTTCGAATTTACAAAAACAGTAACTCCCTCTATTTATGTGGACTCAAATTAACTTGTGTGAAGCCCGCATTTCCCACATATTGCTACCTCTTGAGCACTGCGTTGGTTTTTCTTGAAGAGGAAAGGGTGATGCAGCAAAGTAGCATAAGTATTACCCTCGGTTTTTGAGAATCAAGGTATCAATCCAGTAGGAGACTACACGCAAGTCCCTCGTACCTGCACAAACAAATAATAACCTCGCAACCAAAGCGATAAAGGAGTTGTCAATCCCTTCACGGTCACTTACGAGAGTGAGATCTGATAGAGACAGTAATAATAAGATGAATATTTTTGATATTTTTATGATATAGATTGGAACATAAAGATTGCAAAATAAACGGCGCCAGAAATAGCTAGCTGACGGGAGATTAATATAATAGAGAATAGACCCGGGGGGCATAGGTTTCAATAGTGGCTTCTCTCAAGATAGCATAAGTATTACGGTGGGTGAACAAATTACTGTCGAGCAATTAATAGAAAAGTGCATAATTACGAGAATATCTAGGCACGATCATGTATATAGGCATCACGTCCATGACAAGTAGACCAAAACGATTCTTCATCTACTACTATTACTCCACACATCGACCGCTATCCAGAATGCATCTAGAGTATTAAGTTCATAAGAATAGAGTAACACATTAGGCAAGATGACATGATGTAGAGGGATAAAGTCATGCAATATGATATAAACCCCATCTTTTTATCCTTAATGGCAACAATACAATAAGTGCCTTGCTGCCCCTGCTGTCACTGGGAAAGGACAACGCAAGATTGAACCCAAAGCTAAGCACTTCTCCCATTGCAAGAAAGATCAATCTAGTAGGCCAAACCAAACTGATAATTGAAGAGATTTGAAAAGATAACCAATCATACATATAAGAATTCGGAAAAGAACCAAATATTGTTCATAGATAATCTTCATCATAAACCCACAATTCATTGGATCTCGACAAACACACCGCAAAAAAGAGTTACATCGAATAGATCTCCAAGAAGATCGAGGAGAACTTTGTATTGAGATCCAAAGAGAGAGAAGAAGTCATCTAGCTAATAACTATGGACCCGAAGGTCTGAGGTAAACTACTCACACATCATCAGAGAGGCTATGGTGTTGATGTAGAAGCCCTCCGTGATCGATTCCCCCTCGGGCGGAGCTCCGGAAAAGGCCCCAAGATGGGATCTCTTGGGTACAAAAGGTTGCGGCGGTGGAAATAGGGTTTCGTGGTGCTCCTGGATGTTTTCGGGGTATATGAACATATATAGGAGAAAGAAGTAGGTCGGTGGAGCCACAAGGGGCCCACGAGGGTGGGGGCGCGCCCAGGGGGTAGGCGCGCCTCCCTGCCTCGTGGCCTCCTCGTTGATTTCTTGACGTCCACTCCATGTCCTCTGGATCACGTTTGTTCCAAAAATAACTCTACCGCGGGTTTCATTCCGTTTAGATTCCGTTTGATGTTCCTTTTCTGCAAAACACTGAAATAGGCAAAAAAATAGCAATTTGCACTGGGCCTTGGGTTAGTAGGTTAGTCCCAAAAAGAATATAAAAGTGTATAAATAAGCCCATTAACATCCAAAACAGATAATATAATAGCATGGAACAATCAAAAATTATAGATACATTGGAGACGCATCAAGCATCCCCAAGCTTAATTCCTGCTCGTCCTCGAGTAGGTAAATGATAAAAACGGAATTTTTGATGTGGAATGCTACCTAGAATAATTCTCAATGTAATTTTCTTTATTGTAGCATGAATGTTCATATCCGAAAGATTGAAGACAAAAGCATACTAACTAAGCAATTATGTCTTCTCAAAATAACAAGGCCAAAGAAAGTTATCCCTACAAAATTATATAGTCTGGCTATGCTCTATCTTCACCACACAAAATATTTAAATCATGCACAACCCCGATGACAAGCCAAGCAATTGTTTCATACTTTTGATGTTCTCATACTTTTTCAATCTTCACACAATACATGAGCGTGAGCCATGGACATAGCACTATAGGTGGAAAGGAATGGTGGTTGTGGAGAAGACAAAAAGAAGAAGATAGTCTCACATCAACTAGGTGTATCAACGGGCTACGGAGATGCCCATCAATAGATATCAATGTGAGTGAGTAGGGATTGCCATGCAACGGATGCACTAGAGCTATAAGTGTATGAAATCTCAAAAAGAAACTAAGTGGGTGTGCATCCAACTTGCTTGCTCACGAAGACCTAGGGCATTTTGAGGAAACCCATCATTGGAATATACAAGCCAAGTTCTATAATGTAAAATTCCCACTAGTATATGATAGTGACAACATAGGAGACTCTCTATCATGAAGATCATGGTGCTACTTTGAAGCACAAGTGTGGTAAAACGATAGTAGCATTGTCCCTTCTCTCTTTTTCTCTCATTTTATTTTCCTTTTTTTATTTGGGCCTTCTACTTCTTATTTTTTATGGCCTATTTTCTTTTTTTTTCTTTTCGTCAGGAGACACATCCCGACTTATGGGGGAATCATAGTCTCCATCATCCTTTCCTCACTTGGGACAATGCTCTAATAATGACGATCATCACACACTTTTATTTACTTACAACTCAAAGATTACAACTCAATACTTAGAACAAAATATGACTCTATGTGAATGCCTCTGGCGGTGTACCGGCATGTGCAATGACTCATGAGTGACATGTATGAAAAAATTATGAAACGTGGCTTTGCCACTGCGGGAGTCCTGGATTAGGGGGTGTTCGGATAGCCGAATTGTACCTTCAGCCGGACTCCTGGACTATGAAGATACAAGATTGAAGACTTCGTCCTGTGTCTGGAAGGGACTTTCCTTGGCGTGGAAGGCAAGCTTGGCGATACGGATATTCAGATCTCCTACCATTGTAACTGACTCTATGTAACCCTAACCATATCCGGTGTCTATATAAACCGGAGGGTTTTACTCCGTAGGACAACATACACATCAACAATCATACCATAGGCTAGCTTCTAGGGTTTAGCCTCTCTGATCTCGTGGTAGATCTACTCTTGTACTACCCATATCATCAATATTAATCAAGCAGGACGTAGGGTTTTACCTCCATCGAGAGGGCTCGAACCTGGGTAAAACTTCGTGTCCCTTGCCTCCTGTTACCATCCGGCCTAGACGCACTTCGGGACCCCCTACCCGAGATCTGCCGGTTTTGACACCGACATTGGTGCTTTCATTGAGAGTTCCTCTGTGTCATCGCCATCAGGAAGGATGTCTCACCCCGTCTTTAAAGACGGCACCGTTGCTAAGGGAGCTTTGGCTGTCGGCCAAACCCTCCGGCTAGGTGGTTTTCATATGACCGCCTGTTCGGCTTCTGCGCCGACGATGACCTCTCGAGCCATCGAAAACAATCTTCATGTGTCAGTTCAGAACTCGCCGAGTAGTTAGATCCAATGGAGCTTTCCTCCATAAACGAACTCTTGGATCGCTTCGCCGCCCTGGGAGTCGCTACGGATTACGACCAGATTGGGCCTAAAACCGATCTGAGAGAGATTAACTCTCCCCAAGTCACCCATCACGTTGTCGTGGTAGAGGGACAGTGCGGCGACCCTTCGTCTATCTTAAGGACTCGCTACGTCCGGATTCCCGATCCCCCCAAGCCGGATACCCGCGGAGGGGAGGATATCACTCAAGACCTGAACTTAGAGTCAGGCGACGGGCTGGATTCATTGGACAACACCCAGGGATCCAAATTTTCGAGTTCGGAAATTCCTCGGCCTCTGAGCCTCACACGGGGTGAGGCTTCGGATTTAACTCCACCCACCCACCCCAACATAGGCGATCTATCCAAAATCAGGCAAGAGCCCGACAAAATAGTACATCATTACTGGGCTAGATTCCTCCTGGTTAAGAATAGGCTAAGGGACTGCGGCGAGGAAGACGCAATCTTAATCTTCTGCATTAATTGCACGGACAAGGGAATACTCAACGCCATAAGTCGCCGTGATATCACACGCTTCACTGACTTGGCGTCCATTGTACAAAAGTATTGTGCGATGGAAAGCGCCTGGAAAACCAAAATAAAATTTTGGGACAATCCGGCCCTAAATACAAAGCCAGTCCAAAATAAAAGGGTGCAGCATAACCAGATACCCAGGTCAAATACCAAAAAGCAAAAACCCTCTATAGGGCATGGAACCGTACTGGAAGGATGGCTTAACGGACCCTGTAAAATTCACAGTACAGAGGACGCCACACCAACTCACAGCCTTAGAGCATGTTGGATACTCCGGCAGGTGGCCAAAATTGGTGAAAACCTCCTAATTCCAGAGGCCGCAGAAAGCCACCCCAGAGACACCCATACGGTATTAACAGTCTTCAAGACTTTCGCATCAAATAATATGCGAAAAAGGACACTCCGCAGCCTTGCCGAAGTCTACCAAATAGCAACAATAAACCCATGGAGTGACACGGCTATTACCTTTAACGCCAGTGATGAACCTAAATTCCGAACAGCCCGAGCACCAGCCGCATTGGTCCTCAGCCCAATAGTGGACAGCTTTCGTCTTACCAAGGTACTCATGGATGGTGGCAGCGGATTGAACCTCATTTACGAGGAAACCCTTCAAAAAATGGAAATAGACTGGAACCGCATTGAGCGAAGAAGCACAACCTTTAGAGGAATAATCCCCAGTCGGGAAGCGCGCTGTACAGGAAAAATCACACTAGATGTGGTGTTCGGCATGTCGGATAATTACAGGTCCGAAGAGATCACATTCCATGTGGCTCCGTTCAGCAGCGGTTATCACGCTCTGCTAGGGCGGGAAGCATTTACAATCTTCCAAGCAATAGCCCATTACGGGTACATCAAGCTCAAAATGCCCGGGCCTAACGGGATCATCACTCCCGCTAGTGATCCGGACATAGCACTCCACGCCGAAAACAAGACAGCCGCACTGGCCCTCGAGGCACTATCCGAAGCCCTAGCAGCTGAGGAACTGACTGCGCTGCGCTCAACGGTGAATAGGGACGATGTGGTACTCGACAAAAGATCCAAGTCCACCTCCGTTAAACCGGCAGACAAAATAGTCAAATTCCAAGTCCATCCAACGGACCCAAATAAAACAGCTTCCATCGGGGCACAGTTAAACCCTGATGTAGACGCCGCACTGCGAGAGTTCCTACGAGAAAACTGGGACATTTTCGCCTGGCACCCTTCAGACATGCCAGGAATCCCACGCAGGCTGGCCGAGCACAGCTTAAATATCCAAACAGGATTCAAACCTGTCAAACAGGCACTTCGGCGTTTTTCTGAACCTAAGAGACAGGCTATGGGAGAGGAGCTAGCAAAGCTATTGGAGGCCGGATTCATCAGAGATATAAAACATCCGGACTGGCTAGCAAACCTGGTGATGGTACCAAAGAAGGACAAATCCTGGCGCCTGTGCGTTGATTTTAAAGATCTTAACAAGGCTTACCCAAAGGACCCCTTCCCCCTCCCCCGCATCGATCAAATTATCGACGCTACCGCAGGACACGATTCGTTGTGTTTCCTCGACGCATATTCTGGTTACCATCAAATCAAGATGGTAGAATCTGACCAATCCGCAACGGCATTTATCACACCATACGGCCCATTCTGCTTCAACACAATGCCCTTCGGGCTCACAAACGCCGGCGTAACATATCATCGCATGATTCAGACATGTCTGGCAAGCCAGATCGGCAAAACAGTGGAGGCATATGTAGATGATGTGGTCGTCAAAACAAGACATGTCGAATATCTAGTAGACGACTTGCGGCTCACATTTGATAGCCTCCGAACATACGACATCAAGCTCAACCCAATAAATGCGTTTTCGGCGTTCCAGCCGGTAAGCTCTTGGGCTTCATTGTATCCGGTAGAGGAATCGAAGCAAATCCGGCCAAGATCCGAGCTCTGTCGCAACTGGATATCCCAAAGGACCTCAAACAAATACAAAAGTTAACCAGATGCGTGTCGGCTCTAAGCCGCTTTATCTCCCGCTTGGGAGAAAAGGCCCTACCCCTTTACCGCCTCCTTCGGCGCACCGAACACTTCGAATGGACGGATGCAGCGACGGCCGGACTCGAGGAGATAAAAGCCATACTTGCAACAAACCCAGTCCTGGCCGCGCCAAATATTGGCGAACCAATGCTATTATACATTGCAGCAACACATCAGGTTGTAAGCGCAGTGCTCGTCGTCGAACGAGAAGCGGACAGACACAGATCCCCCCTTCAAAAGCCGGTCTATTATGTGTCCATTGTCCTCACTCCTTGCAAATCACGGTACCCGCATTATCAAAAGATCGTGTACGCGGTATTCATGGCATCCCGGAAGCTACGACACTACTTTCAAGAGTGTTCAATAACAGTAGCCTCGGAAGTACCACTTAACGATATTATAAACAACCATGATGCAACGGGCCGGATTGCAAAATGGGCCATTGAGCTCCTCCCGTTCGACATAACTTATAAGCCATGGCGAGCCATCAAGTCGCAAGTCCTAGCCGACTTTGTCACAGAATGGACGGAGGTCGAACTCCCTAAAGAGTACGGCACATATTCAAATTGGATCATGCATTTCGACGGCTCCAAGATGTTGGCCGGACTGGGGGCTGGCGTCATTTTGACGTCCCCCAGAGGAGACATAGTTCAATACGTACTCCAGATTATGTACACGGATTCCAACAACGCAGCCGAATATGAGGCCCTTTTACATGGTCTCCGGATGGTAGTATCCATGGGCATTCAACGCCTAGAGGTGCACGTGGACTCGAACCTCGCAATATCCCAAATAAATGGAGACTTCGATGCCAAGGATCGAAAAATGGCAGCTTACCGCAACGCCGTCCTAAAAATGTCAGCTCGGTTCGAGGGGCTTGAATTTCACCATATAGCCCGGGAAAATAATCAGGCGGCAGATGTCCTGGAGCGCATCGGTGCAAAACGCGATGTAGTCTCCCCAACATCTTCTTGGAAAGGTTGTTCAAGCCATCCATAGTATGGGAAGGGGAGCCGAACAATAACACCCCGGACCGAACCGCACTGCCCGACACCGAACATTCTGACACAATCGGAGGCTCTACCAATGAAATAACACCTTCAGCCCATGTAATAATGGCCATCATCGCCCCGTGGATAGAACCATTCCTCGCCTACCTGACTAGGCAGGAATTCCCCGAGGACCAAAATGAGGCACGCTGCATAGTGCGGCGATCCAAAGCCTATAGAGTCCACCAGGGAGAGCTTTATAAGAAAAGCACTACCGGAGTCCTTCAAAGGTGCATCTCCGAAGAGGAGGGGCGGAACCTCCTGGCTAAAATTCATGCCGGACTGGGCGGTCATCACGCTGCAGCTCGGTCCCTTGTAAGCAAGGCCTTCCGTATAAGCTTTTATTGGCCGACGGCCCGGGCAGACGCTCAGGACTTAGTCCAACGATGCATCGGTTGCCAGCTCTTTGCAAACATAAGCCATATGCCACCCACCGCCCTCCGAACTATCCCCATTACTTGGCCCTTCACGGTCTGGGGGCTTGACATGGTTGGACCCCTTAAAGGCGGCACCCACAAGCAATAATACTTACTGGTCATGGTGGATAAATTCACCAAATGGATAGAAGCCAAGCCTGTTAAGACGGCCGAATCCGGACCGGTGATAGACTCTATATCTGGGGTCGTACACCGTTACGGCGTTCCCCACAGCATCATCACTGATAATGGCACGAACTTCATGGCCGATGAGGTAAAACTCTGGTGCAAAAACATGGGCATCAAGCTCGACTATGCTTCCGTCTATCACCCACAAACTAACGGCCAGGTCGAACGTGCAAATGGTCTTATCATGAGCGGCATTAAACCCAGATTAGTGCGGTCCCTCAAGGAATCTAACACGCACTGGGTAGAGGAGCTCGACTCCGTACTCTGGGGGTTGCGGACCACACCGAATCGCACCACCGGATACACACCATTATGGCGTAGAGGCAGTTTTGCCCTGTGACATAATTCATGACTCACCTCGAGTGCGCATGTACGAAGAAAGAGAAGCCGACCTCGATCGGCAGGACAGCTTAGATGCATTAGAGGAGGAGCGTGACGTGGCAAAAGCCCATTCCGCATTCTATCAACAGCAGGCTCGAAGATACCAAAGCAGAAAAGTACGGGCCAAAAATTACAACATTGGTGAATTAGTTCTACGACTACCGGACAAGAAAAAGGACAAACTCAAGCCCAAGTGGGAAGGTCCCTTCATAATTCACCAAGTCCTGACTGGTGGAGCGTACCACCTGTGAGATGCATCGGATAACCGACTCGAGCCGAACCCATGGAACGCAGCCCGTCTCCGAAGATTCTATGCCTAGCGCCGGACTCTATGTTCGTCTCCTTCCTCTGTCCATTTTTTATATATTTTCTGTCTTGCATTTCTCTTCTTCTTTTCTCTCTCCCTCTCTTATAGCCCTTAAAGGATCATACAGTGACGCGCCATCCACGCTCATTAAACCTGGGGGCTTCTTTAAACGGAAGCTTATTCATACGGGCTTCATGCCCAACACATGCGTCACACTTCCGCATGTACCTTTTATTCACCATTATATGCATCGATATGACTTAAGTTTTGGCCAAGCTGGGTTGCCTGGCTCCTGTGCTTACCCCTACGTTCCCGATTGTTCGGCTAGGTGGTAAAGGGAGCACCTCTGCGATTGTTACTGCTGGGTCAGCCGGACGTGTACCTCAGACTGGGTGAAGCCGAAAGCTAGCATTCTTAAGGGAATATTCGGTCGGTGAACTAAAGATGATCTTTTTTATTTTTTACGCCCCCAGATGTTTTTCCTGCGTTTCTTTTCACAGCATGGACATGCACCTTAGGGCATGCCTCCCAGGGAAAGGAACCCTAACGGAACTATTCTCCCTGGAAGATATTTCTTACTAACCATGTAATATAACATAACTAGTCGGGCACTTGTCTGTTCACGCACTAATGACCCCTACGCCTGGTCTCCATGCATTCCCCGGTTCCTATATAACCGCATGGGAATTCGGACACACTCCGGGCCGTCAGGTCCCGAGGCTGAAGCGAAAAGGTCGGCCATGACAAATGATCTACAATCCGGCTAGAAGGCATTATAAATGTCAACTAAATTACATAGTCAGTTTGACTGATCATATTCCTCTTCAATACCTCTAACAGGATGTCTAATTTACAGTCCTGCTGGGAATACTTTGCGGCCAACTCTACTTGGCCGTATACTAAGCGTACAGGGATCTCCTTCCCATCGGGCCCTATAGGACCGACCTCGGCCACGTGGTTGGGGTCAGCCTTTGCGTACCGCGTCTTCACCATGGCCCAGGCCTCCCTAACGCCTTGACGGCAGGCTGATATCTTTCACAATCGGAAGCGCCGTCGTGCTCCTTTTAGCTTCTCCGCAAGCTCTCCAAGACCTTCGGGCATAGAGACAGATGGCCACAGGGCCTGGGCGACGCCTCACATCGCCTGCCGAACTCGATCGAGCAGTTGCGAGAGCTCGGGAAGAAGGTCACCCGTAGAAGCGGGCATCTCCTCTGCAGGACGGCCTGTCAGCACACCTACAGACATTGCTCTATTAGTCGACTTCCCTGCCGAACTTTCTTTTAAAAGGTTCGTTCAAGCACTTACTAAATATGTCGCGCCGAAGCCGCTGATTCTCCTTCACGGAGTCTGACAGCTGGGCACGAACATCTTTCAGCTCGACGCCCAGCTTGGTGTTGGCATCTCGGAGATCGTTCTTCTCCCCCATCACCTTCAACAGCACCCTCTCACCAGCCTTTAGCTGGCGTAGGAGATGTTGCCTTTCCGGATCCAATCCGGCGCCATCTGCAATTTCATTTGTCAAATTCGCACCAAAGTCGTGCTTCGCAAAATACTTATCTTTCGAAGTGTATATTACCAGCGGGGGCCTCCTTAGGCTCCCCTGCCGCGGCTAGTGCGGCCTCAAGTTGGGCTTTGCACTCTTCCAGCTCCTTAGACAGTAGGGAATTCTTTTCTGTAAGAACCTGCATAACAAATGATCCTTAAATCAGTTATTTTAACTATTTCAAGTCTCGGGGGCTATTGGTATATATATAATTACCAAATTTTCTTACCCGTATGTCTTTTACATATTGCTCTGTGGCTCTGGTTAGACCATTTTGAGCGGCACGGAGGTATGCATCTCCCGACTTAAAGGCATCTAAAGCCTCTTGGGAGAAACAAGCATCGCGAAGAATTGTCCGGTGACGCCTGTGGTTCATGGCACTCTCCACCTCAGAGTTGGTGGCAGACAACCTGTCCACATCCTCCGTCGGAGGAGCGTCCCGTGCGCGCCTTGTGTTCGGCCCCCCTTCCGGGCCAGGCTTTGGAGCCTGTCTGGTGGAGGCGCGATTGGTGGTCTCTCCGAATATAGTTCGGCGAGGTCTCTTTGTCCTGAAGAGGGCACAAGTGTTAATATGCCCTGAAGGTACGACACCTGGGATAAGGGGGTGCGCCATACGTTTGCGCTGATGCCCCGGTCCAGACTGCGCCTCTTTTCTGCCCACGGGGCCCTCCGGCCCCTCATTGGCTTGTCGCCGCAGGTTCGGCCTCCTGTTTCCGGGAGGCCGGGATTAGCCCTGGATAATCGGCCGTAATGGCCACCAGGGCGTTGTCCTTGCTCAATTGATGGAACACTCCATCAATCAGATTCATCGAAAGCTCCGGATCCTCTTGCGAGTTCGGGTCGAGGGACCGTCCTGGGTCCTCGGGTTGTGGAGGAGGGCTATGTATTTCTTTAACAGCCTGGCGCAGTTCCTGCGTCGAAATCACTAAGATTAAATATTTAACAATGGGCATATAAAACGGATGGGCAAGATGTGATCACTCACCCAGCTTGGAGGATTGTACATGGAAAATCCGCCCTTTGGGTCTACGCGGAGAAAATCCTCCTCTTCTCCCTTGTACAAAGCGGACAAGGTCTTTATTAGAGCTGCAACCAAATCCGGCCCCTTACGGCCGTAGCGGGTGGTGTCGTCCTCCCCGTTGAAATCCCACATGGGGTGGCTTCTATACTGTAGCGGCTGCACCCCTCACATGATGCATGTGGCCATGACCCCGATCATGGTTAGTCCGGAATGAGCTAACAATCGTATTCGGCCCATCAGGTAAACAACATCCCTGTCACTTTCCCTCTGAGGGCTCCGTGGGCGCTAGCTTAGGCGCTTCTTTAAGGGAGCATTGTTAAATTCAGGGAGGCCGATCCGGACAGGATCCGGTAGCGGGACGTCTTCTATGTAAAACCATTCCGAGGGCCAGCCTTCGGACGCCTTCTTTGGGGTTCCGGACAGATAGCCGGTCCCGGCAATGAGCCATACTTTGTTTCCGCCCACTTGATACATAGACCCCCTCTTGGAATGGGGCACGAGGCAAAATAGCTCCCTCCATAGTCCGAAATGAGCTTCAACACCCAAGAACAGCTCGCAGAGGGCTACAAAGCCCCCGGAGAAATGGATGGATGGGAAATCTGAGCCCCCTTATTAAATAAGGGACGAGGCACACCCGCTCTCCTTTGGAGGGATTAGGGGCGCTCTCCACTTGCCGTCCGCCGTTATAGACGGCAAGACCAGCTCGAACCAGGATCATATAGGCCGGGGGGAGAAATCCCTTGGTCTGGAGCGTCACTAACTCCCTATGCGGGATGGAGCATCTTTCCCAATGTCCAGGCTTAGGGCTGGAAGGGTGGGAGGAGGAGTCGCGACGGCTGGCCATGGTGGAATGGATCTTTCTCGAATGCGCTCTGATGAACATTCGCGAAGGGGGAAGGTGTGGTTTGGATCTAAATCCTCGTCTCTTTAAATAGGTCAACTTGTTTACGCGGCTAGGGGTGTGAATGTAAAAACACTCAGACCTTTCATATTCGTTTGACACGTGGGGAGCGGTCATTATTGGGCGTAGAAGCCAAGGAGCGCAACATCTACAAGAAACCGGACTTTATTCAACAGGTACATGGAATTTGGAGGAGAACCCGCCTTGCAATGCCGAAGACAATCTGCGCGCCGGACTCATCGTCATTGAAGCCTGGTTCGGGGGCTACTGAGGGAGTCCTGGATTAGGGGGTGTTCGGATAGCCGAACTGTACCTTCAGCCAGACTCCTGGACTATGAAGATACAAGATTGAAGACTTCGTCCCGTGTCCCGAAGGGACTTTCCTTGGCGTGGAAGGCAAGCTTGGTGATACGGATATTCAGATCTCCTACCATTGTAACCGACTCTATGTAACCCTAACCCTATCCGATGTCTATATAAACCGGAGGGTTTTAGTCCGTAGGACAACATACACATCAACAATCATACCATAGGCTAGCTTCTAGGGTTTAGCCTCTCTGATCTCGTGGTAGATCTACTCTTGTACTACCCATATCATCAATATTAATCAAGCAGGACGTAGGGTTTTACCTCCATCGAGAGGGCCCGAACTTGGGTAAAACTTCGTGTCCCTTGCTTCCTGTTACCATCCGGCCTAGACGCACAGTTCGGGACCCCCTACCCGAGATCCGCCGGTTTTGACACCAACAGCCACAAATACAATGTCAACTACATGATCATGCAAAGCAATATGACAATAATGAAGCATGTCATAATAACGGAACGGTGGAAAGTTGCATGGCAATATATCTCGGAATGGCTATGGAAAGGCCATAATAGGTAGGTATGGTGGTTGTTTTGAGGAAGGTATATGGTGGGTTTATGGTACCGGCGAAAGTTGCGCGGTACTAGAGAGGCTAGCAATGGTGGAAGGGTGAGAGTGCGTATAATCCATGGACTCAACATTAGTCATAAAGAACTCACATACTTGTTGCAAAAATTTATTAGTTATTGAAACAAAGTACTACGCGCATGCTCCTAGGGGGATAGATTGGTAGGAAAAGACCATCGCTAGTCCCCGACCGCCACTAATAAGGAAGACAATCAATAAATAAATCATGCTCCGACTTCATCACATAACGGTTCACCATACGTGCATGCTACGAAATCACGAACTTTAGAACAAGTATTTCTCAAATTCACAACTACTCAACTAGCATGACTCTAATATCACCATCTCCATATCTCAAAACAATCATCAAGTATCAAACTTCTCATAGTATTCAATGCACTTTTATGATAGTTTTTATTATACATCTTGGATGCCTATCATATTAGGACTAATTTTATAACCAAAGCAAATTACAATGTTGTTCTAAAAGACTCTCAAAATGATATAAGTGAAGCATGAGAGATCAATAATTTCTATAAGATAAAACCACCACCGTGCTCTGAAAGATATAAGTGAAGCACTAGAGCAAAATTATCTAGCTCAAAAGATATAAGTGAAGCACATAGAGTATTCTAATAAATTCCAATTTATGTGTGTCTCTCCCAAAAGGTGTGTACAGCAAGGATGATTGTGGTAAACTAAAAACTAAAGACTCAAATCATACAAGACGCTCGAAGCAAAACACATATCATGTGGTGAATAAAAATATAGCCTCAAGTAAAGTTACCGATAGAAGAAGACAAAAGAGGTGATGCCTTCCGGGGCATCCCCTAGATTAGGATTTTGGTTTTCTTTGAATTTTACCTTGGCGTGCCTTGGGCATCCCCAAGCTTAGGCTCTTGCTACTCCTTGTTCCATAATCCATCAAATCTTTACCCCAAACTTGAAAACTTCACAACACAAAACTTAAACAGAAAATCTCATGAGCTCTGTTAGTATAAAAAAAACAAACCACCACTTGAGGTACTGTAATGAACTCATTCTTTATTTATTTTGGTGTTAAAACTAATTTATTCCAACTTCTATATGGTTCATAACCTCCGATACTAGCCATAGATTCATCAAAATAAGAAACAACACGTGAAAAACATAATCTGTCAGAAACAGAATAGTCTGTAGTAATCTGTAGGTTTCGAATACTTCTGTAACCCCAAAAATTCTAAAATAAATTTCTGGACGTGAGAAATTTATCTAATAATAATCTGCAAAAAGAATGAGCCTAATCGCACTCTCCAGTAAAAACGGAAGCAAATCTCGTAAGCGCTAAAGTTTCTGTTCTTTACAACAAGATCGCAAAGACTTTCCCGCAAGTCTCCGCAAAGATTCTACTTGGCGCAAACACTAATTAAAAGCATAAAACCACATCTAAAGAAAGGCTAGATGAATTATTTATTACTAAAAAGAACCAAAAAGCAAGGAACAAAAATAAAATTGGGTTGCCTCCCAACAAGCACTATCGTTTAACGCCCCTAGCTAGGCATAAAAGCAAGAATAGATCTAGGTATTATCATCTTTGGTATGCAATCCATAAGTGGCTCTCATAATAGATTCATAAGGTAATTTAATTTTCTTTATAGGAAAGTGTTCCATGCCTTTCCTTAATGGAAATTGGAATCTAATACTCCCTTCTTACATATCAATAATTGCACCAATCTTTCTAAGGAAAGGTCTACCAAGAATAATGGGACATGTAGGATTGCAATCTATATCAAGAACAATGAAATCTACGGGCACATAATTCCTATTTGCAACAATAAGAACATAATTAATCCTTCCCGTAGGTTTCTTAATAGTGGAATCCGCAAGATGCAAATTTAAAGAACAATCATCAAATTCACGGAAACCTAACACATCACACAAAGTTTTTGGAATCGTGGAAACACTAGCACCCAGATCACATAAATGATAACATTCATGATCTTTAATTTTAATTTTAATAGTAGGTTCCCACTCATCATGAAGTTTTCTAGGGATAGAAACTTCTAATTCAAGCTTTTCTTCATAAGATTGCATTAAAGCATCAACGATATGTTTGGTAAAAGCTTTATTTTGATTATAAGCATGCAGAGAATTTAGCACGGAATGCAACAAGGAAATACAATCTATCAAAGATCAATTATAATAATTAAATTCCTTGAAATCCAAAATAGTGGGTTCATTGCTATGCAAAGTTTTGACCTCTCCAATCCCACTTTTATTAATTTTTGCATCAAGATCTAAAAACTCTGAATCATTGGGACGCCTTTTAATTAAAGTTGACTCATCTCCAGTCCCATAATTATCAAGATTCATATTACAAAACAAAGAATTAATAGGAGACACATCAATCACTTTTAGATCCTCATCCTTATTGTCGTCAAAACTAGAAGAAGACGCTTTTATAAAAGCAATCTTTTTTAGCACGCATCCTAGCGGTCCTTTCTTTGCACTCATCAATGGAAATTCTCATGGCTTTGAGAGACTCATTGATATCATGCTTAGGTGAAATAGATCTAAGTTTCAAAGAATCAACATCAAGAGAAATTCTATCCACGTTCCTAGCCAACTCATCAATCTTAGACAATTTTTCTTCAATCAAAGAATTAAAATTCTTTTGCGAACTAATAAATTCTTTAATATTAGATTCAAAATCAGAGGGCATCTTATTATAATTTCCATAAGACTTGTTATAGGAATTACCATAATTATTAGAGGAATTACTAGGAAATGGCCTAGGATTAAAATTACCTCTATACGCGTTATTACCAAAATTGTTGCTACCAACAAAATTCACATCCATAGATTCATTATTATTCTCAATCAAAGTAGACAAAGGTATATAATTAGGATCATAAGAAGCACTCTTATTAGCAAACAATTTCATAAGTTCATCCATCTTTCCACTCAAAACAATAATTTCTTCTATTGCATGCACCTTTTTACTAGTAGATCTTTCAGTGTGCCATTGAGAATAATTAACCATAGTATTAACTAGGAGTTTGGTAGCTTCTCCTAAAGTGATTTCCATAAAAGTGCCCCCCGCGGCCGAATCTAAAAGATTTCTAGAAGCAAAATTCAATCCAGCATAAAAATTTTGTATGATCATCCATAAATTCAAAACATGAGTAGGGCAATTGCGAATCATTAATTTCATCCTCTCCCAACATTGTACAACATGCTCATGATCTAGTTCCTTAAAGTTCATAATATCGTCTCTAAGAGAGATGATCTTAGCGGGAGGAAAATACTTAGAGATAAAAGCATCTTTGCACTTATTCCATCAATCAATACTATTTTTGGGCAAAGAAAAAAACAAGTTTTAGCACGATCTCTAAGTGAAAATGGGAATTGCTTCAATTTAACAATATCATTATCCACATCTTTCTTCTTTTGCATATCACAAAAATCAACAAAGCTATTTAGATGGATAGCGGCATCTTCACTAGTAAGGCCGGAAAACGGATCTTTCATGACAAGATTCAGCAAAGCAGTATGAATCTCACAAGATTCAGCATCGGTAAGGGGAGCAATCGGAGTGCTAATAAAATCATCATTGTTGGTATTGGAAAAATCACACAATTTAGTATTATCTTGAGCCATCGTGACAAACAATCCAACACACAAGCACTCAAGAAGCGAGCAAAAAAGAGGCGAAAAAAGGGGGAGAATAAAATGGCAAGGGTGAAGTGGGGGAGAGGAAAACGAGAGGCAAATGGCAAATAATGTAATGCGAGGGATAAGAGTTTATGATAGGTACTTGGTATGTCTTGACTTGTGCGTAGATCTCCCCAGAAACGGCGCTAGAAATCCTTCTTGCTACCTCTTGAGCACTGCGTTGGTTTTCCCCTGAAGAGGAAAGGGTGATGCAGCAAAGTAGCGTAAGTATTTCCCTCAGTTTTTGAGAACCAAGGTATCAATCCAGTAGGAGACTACACGCAAGTCCATCGTACCTGCACAAACAAATAAGAACCTCGCAACCAACGCGATAAAGGGGTTGTCAATCCCTTCACGGTCACTTACGAGAGTGAGATCTGATAGAGATAATAATAATAAGATAAATATTTTTGATATTTTTATGATATAGATTGGAATATAAAGATTGCAAAATAAACGGCGCCAGAAATAGCTAGCTGACGGGAGATTAATATAATAGAGAATATACCTGGGGGCCATAGGTTTCACTAGTGGCTTCTCTCAAGATAGCATAAGTATTACGGTGGGTGAACAAATTACTGTTGAGCAATTGATAGAAAAGTGCATAATTTTGACAATATCTAGGCATGATCATGTATATAGGCATCACGTCCGCGACAAGTATACCAAAACGATTCTTTATCTACTACTATTACCGCACACATCGACCGCTATCCAGCATGCATCTAGAGTATTAAGTTCATAAGAATAGAGTAACGCATTAGGCAAGATGACATGATGTAGTGGGATAAACTCAAGCAATATGATATAAACCCCATCTTTTTATCCTCGATGGCAACAATACAATACGTGCCTTGCTGCCCCTACTGTCACTGGGAAAGGTGTAACGCCCCGGACACACCCGCCGGTGGTCGTTACTCCTGGCGAGATCTAGACTGGCCCCACAGATCAATACTAGTCTTTTCTGCGCACTTTGTCCTCACTCATGCGCACCCGGGAGCAACTTCATGGTCGGTCACCCATCCTGACACTACTTCAAGCTGAGCACTCTTAATTTTGGAGTTTTGTCCGAATGGGCTACCGGAAAAGAAGGAATTCCTTCTTGATATGAGTAGTCTATCATCCCTAATAAGCCAGGCCATCACATACACCCCCACTTAGAGGAACCAACGTCCTCATCGGGCCACAGGAACCTTCCCTCTTGGCACATACGTCTGTGCTTCCAGTCCAGTACATGTGCCATGTCGTGTGCCACGACGGGTCACAAATGTCATGAACAACTCATGTGCACCCGGGAGCAACTTCCCGGTCGGTCACCCATCCTGACACTACTTCAAGCTGAGCACACTTAACTTTGGAGTTCTGTCCGAATGGGCTACCTGAAAAGAAGGAATTCCTTCTTGATATGAGTAGTCTATCATCCCTAATAAGCCAGGCCATCACATACACCCCCACTCAGAGGAACCGACGTCCTCATCAGGCCACAGGAACGTTCCCTCTTGGCACATACGTCTGTGCTTCCAGTCCAGTACATGTCCCATGCCGTGTGCCACGACGGGTCACAAACGTCATGAATTCCTTCTTGATATGAGTAGTCTATCATCCCTAATAAGCCAGGCCATCACATACACCCCCACTTAGAGGAACCGACGTCCTCATCAGGCCACAGGAACGTTCCCTCTTAGCACATACGTCTGTGCTTCCAGTCCAGTACATGTCCCATGCCGTGTGCCACGACGGGTCACAAACGTCATGAACAACATGACCACGCACCTGTCCGCAACCATCCGTGTAACCGCGAGGGTCGGCTCTAATACCAACTTGTAACGCCCCGGACACACCCGCCGGTGGTCGTTACTCCTGGCGGGATCTAGACTGGCCCCACAGATCAGTACTAGTCTTTTCTGCGCACTTTGTCCTCACTCATGCGCACCCGGGAGCAACTTCCCGATCGGTCACCCATCCTGACACTACTTCAAGCTGAGCACGCTTAACTTTGGAGTTCTGTCCGAATGGGCTACCAGAAAAGAAGGAATTCTTTATTGATATGAGCAGTCTATCATCCCTAATAAGCCAGGCCATCACAAAAGGACACCGCAAGATTGAACCCAAAGCTAAGCACTTCTCCCATTGAAAGAAAGATCAATCTAGTAGGCCAAACCAAACTGATAATTCGAAGAGACTTGCAAAGATAACCAATCATACATATAAGAATTCAGAAAAGAACCAAATATTGTTCATAGATAATCTTGATCATAAACCCACAATTCATCGGATCTCGACAAACACACCACAAAAAAGAGTTACATCAAATAGATCTCCAAGAAGATCGAGGAGAACTTTGAATTGAGATCCAAAGAGAGAGAAGAATCCATCTAGCTAATAACTATGGACCCGAAGGTCTGAGGTAAACTACTACACATCATCGGAGAGGCTATGGTGTTGATCTAGAAGCCCTCTGTGATAGATTCCCCCTCCGGCGGACCTCCGGAAAAGTCCCCAAGATGGGATCTCTTGGGTACAGAAGGTTGCGGCGGTGGAAATAGGGTTTCACGGTGCTCCTGGATGTTTTCGTGGTATATGGACATATATAGGAGGAAGAAGTAGGTCGGTGGAGCCACGAGGGGCCCACAAGGGTGGGGGCCGCCCGGGGGGCAGGCGCGCCTCCCTGCCTCGTGGCCTCCTCGTTGATTTCTTGACGTCCACTCCAAGTCCTCTGGATTGCGTTTGTTCCAAAAATAACTCTCCCGCAGGTTTCATTCCGTTTGATATTCCTTTTCTGCGAAACACTGAAATAGGCAAAAAAACAGCAATTTGCATTGAGCCTTGGGTTAGTAGGTTAGTCCCAAAAATAATATAAAAGTGTATAAATAAGCCCATTAACATACAAAACGGATAATATAATAGCATGGAACAATCAAAAATTGTAGATACATTGGAGACGTATCAAGCATCCCCAAGATTAATTCCTACTCGTCCTCGAGTAGGTAAATGATAAAAACAGAATTTTTGATGTGGAAAGCTACCTAGCATAATTCTCAATGTAATTTTCTTTATGGTGGCATGAATTTTCAGATCCAAAAGATTCAAGACAAAAGTTTAATATTTATATAAAAATAATAATACTTCAAGCATACTAACTAAGCAATTATGTCTTCTCAAAATAACAAGGCCAAAGAAAGTTATCCCTACAAAATCATATAGTCTGGCTATGCTCTATCTTCACCACACAAAATATTTAAATTATGCACAACCCTGATGACAAGCCAAGCAATTGTTTCATACTTTTGATGTTCTCATACTTTTTCAATCTTCACGCAATACATGAGCGTGAGCCATGGACATAGCACTATAGGTGGAAAAGAATGGTGGTTGTGGAGAAGAGAAAAAGAAGAAGATAGTCTCACATCAACTAGGTGTATCAACGGGCCATGGAGATGCCCATCAATAGATATCAATGTGAGTGAGTAGGGATTGTCATGCAACAGATGCACTAGAGCTATAAGTGTATGAAATCTCAAAAAGAAACTAACTGGGTGTAGCGCCCCGAGACCGATGCGCCAGGTGTCTTCTAGTTATTCGTCGTCGTTGCCATGTCATTTGCTTGCGTGTTGCATCATGTCATGTCATCGTGTGCATTGCATCATCATGTTTCAAACCTGCATTCGTCTGGGTTCCCCCAGTTCCTTCTGTTGTTCGTTCTGAGCCCAATCACACTTGCACGCGCCCGCGGCATGTCTGAAATATTATTTTATAAGTGGCCGGAAAATGTTTTCAGAATGGGATGAAAGTTGGCATGTGGTGTTGTTATGTTGTTATTAGGTCGCCTACCAAGTTTCATCGTATTCGGAGTTCGTTTGATAGCCCAACCGTTAAACTATAGCGGCAGTATAGCCGGTCTAACGTCAGACGTTTTCGGTCTCCGGAAACCATGCCAGGCTGCATCTCTCCCCTCTTCTCTCAGACCAACCCGCTCTTCACAATCCGCCAGACCCAGCCTAACCCTCTCTGCACAGTGCATCGACCCCTCGCGCGTGTCCGAAGCTTCCTCGAACCCGAACCGGACTTTCGTTACTGCTGGATCCGGAACATCCCCAAACATCTACAAAATATCTCCATTTTCTTAATTGGGCCCCCTAACCTATTTATCCGAGACCGTCCGATTTTAATCGAGGGCCCAGATGCACCCCAAATCCACTTGCTATATATACTTCAGGTCCAACCCTAAAAATTAGGAGGCTTGTCCCATCAGTGCAATCCCGCCGCCGCCACCCAGTCTGGATCCATCTCGGGATCCATCCCCTCCTCCTCGATTTCAGCCACCAGCCACCCATCGCTCTCCACTACTTCATCCATCGATCCAATCCATCCACCCCACCCGGACGGACCAGCCACCTCCTCGTTTTGCATCCCCGTCCAACCAAGCAGCATAGCCCATCGTGCGCCGCCTTCCTCGAGCAGGAGCTCGACCTGCTGCCGGCGATCACCCCCGGCGTCAAGAAACAAGACCGCTACCCCGTTCCCCTTCCCCTTCCTTTCCCTCTCTAGTTTTCTCTCCTGCTGCTCATCCCTCTGCTCGTTTTCCTTTGGGCAGGGGACCTCCATGGACGAACACCAAGGCTGCTAAGAGGATCCGGATGCCGCCGGCTTGCCTCTGCTCCGCCTCCCCTCTCCAAATCTGCTCCATTCCCGGCGCCCTCTATCTTGCTTGCCGCGGGAGCCCCAAGCAGATGACGTCCGGAGCCTTGCTGCCGCGCCCGGATCCGCTCGTCTCCGTCGCCAGCGCCAAGTCCCGCCGCCAGCAGCGCCCCGGCCATCCTCGTCCATTCGCTCGAGACATCGAGCGAGGACATCGCTGAGTCCATGGCCTCCTCCGAGCACCTCCCCTTTGCGTTATCCACCACGGCCGAGCCTTCCTTCGACCATTGCCCCGAGCTCCACTTCATCGCCTGAAGCCACTCCACCAAGGCCCCTGCCCTGCCTCTGCTTGTTTCGAATCAGGGAGGAGGACGCCCCTGCCTCGGCTCGCTCGGTTCGCCCGTGCGTTGACTGCGTCGTCGCCTGCGTCGCCCGTCAAGTTCCCCGCTTCACCCCTGCATTGAACCTGTCGCTGCAAGTCTCGCTGCGCCTGCAGCTGTTCCTATTTCTTCAGAACCGAGCGAGCAGAACGCGCCCGTTGACCGCACCCGTCCCTGCCTCGATCCAGTGGGATCGGCAGGGGCGATCCATCCAGCGCCGCGAGTGGGCCGGCCTGCCAGCGCCCGAGGCCCAGATGCGCGCCCTGCCGGCCTACCCCTCCTCTTCAAACGGGCCGAAGCCCATGTGTGAGGCCACCCCAGCGCCCCACCTTTTTCCCCCTCCTGCTATGGGGCTTGTCCCAGTTTCGGCCCGCATATGTTTTTTCCTGGTTCTGTGATTTGTCCAATTATCCAGAGAACTGCAGTTTTACAGAAAAACCATTGCACTTCATGCATATCCTAACTAATTAACCGTGCATCGGATTAAAACAATTTATATATGAAACTTGCTTAGAATTTTGTCTAGTTTCATAATATGTCATTTCCATCCATGTTTAAAATGCTTAAAATGATGTTTGTTTAAATTTGTCCCTATGCCATGTGAAAATGATTTAATTCATAACTTAATAACCGTAGCTCCAGACCTAACAATCTTTATATGTAAATGGGGTAGAAAAATGCCTAGTTTAACATGGTGTACTTGTTTTGCATGCTTAATAACTATAAAATTTGGTTTAGGGCAGAACAACACCAAACCTATTATATGCATATGGGGTTTTACCAGAATTATTGTTCGTTGCTTACGGCCTCATTTACACTTGCCTAGATAGATAGTTGCATTATGCTTCACCTCTTGACATGTTTTAACAACATTTAATCTTGTTGGGTACATAAACGAGAGAGAACTAAATAAGTCATGTGGTGTTTTCTTCAATATGCAACTCCGTTGCATAATGAGCTCCACTTAATTTGTAGGATTGTTTGTGCACTTTACCATGCCATGCATACTTAAACCGGACATGCATCATACTTGATTGTGCATCATGCCATGATTATGTGATGGTTCTTTACCATGATTGTTTGCTTCTTTCCGGTGCTGCTTCTTCGGGTTGGTTCTGGTAATGTCGCGTTTGTGAGGACCCGTTCTACTACGTCCGTTTGTCTTCTTCATGGACTCGTTCTTCTTCCTTGCGGGATTTCAGGCAAGATGACCATACCCTCGAAATCACTTCTGTCTTTGCTTCCTAGATGCTCGCTCTTTTGCTATGCCTATGCTGCGACACCTACCACTTGCTTATCATGCCTCCTATATTGTTGAACCAAGCCTCTTACCCACCTTGTCCTAGCAAACCATTGTTTGGCTATGTTACCGCTTTGCTCAGCCCCTCTTATAGCGTTGTTAGTTGCAGGTGAAGATTGAAGTTTGTTCCTTGTTGGAACATGGAGATGTTGTTCCTTGTTGGAACATGCTTACTTGTTGGGATATCACAATATATCTTATTTAATTAATGCATCTATATACTTGGTAAAGGGTGGAAGGCTCGGCATTATGCCTGGTGTTTTGTTCCACTCTTGCCGCCATAGTTTCCATCATATCGGTGTTATGTTCCCGGACTTTGCGTTCCTCACGCGGTTGGGTTATAATGGGAACCCCTTGACAGTTCGCTTTGAATAAAACTCCTCCAGCAAGGCCCAACCTTGGTTTTACCATTCGCCACCTAGCCTTTTTCCCTTGGGAGTCGCACATCCCGAGGGTCATCTTTATTTTAAACCCCCCTGGGCCAGTGCTTGTCTAAGTGTTGGTCCAAACTAGAGCCCCTTGCAGCGCCACCTCGGGGAAACTCGAGGGCTGGTTTTAGTTGTACGGATTGCTTATCCGGTGTTGCCCTGAGAACGAGATATGTGCAGCTCCTATCGGGATGTCGGCGCATCGGGTGGTCTTGCTGGACTTGTTTTACCATTGTCGAGGATGTCTTGTAGAACCGGGATACCGAGTCTGATCGAAATGTCTCGGGAGGAGGTCTATTCCTTCGTTGACCGTGAGAGCATGTCATGGGCTAAGTTGGGACACCCCTGCAGGGATTTGAACTTTCGAAAGTCATGCCCGCGGTTATGGGCAGATGGGAATTTGTTAACGTCCGGTTGTAGAAAACCTGAAGTTGACCTTAATTAAAATATATCAACCGCGTGTGTTACCGTGATGGTCTCTTCTCGGCGGAGTCCGGGAAGTGAACACGGTGTTGGAGTTATGCTTGATGTAGGTTGTTCTAGGATCACTTCTTGATCATAGTTTCTCGACCGTGCTTTGCCTTCTCTTCTCGCTCTCATTTGCGTATGTTAGCCACCATATATGCTAGTCGCTTGCTGCGGATCCACCTCATACCTTTTACCTTACCCATAAGCTTAAATAGTCTTGATCGCGAGGGTGCGAGATTGCTGAGTCCCCGTGACTCACAGATACTTCCAAAACCAGTTTGCAGGTACCGATGTTACCGTGCAGATGACGCAACCAAGCTCAGGAGGAGCTCGATGAAGATCTTGTCCTTTGTGTTGTTCCGTTCTAGTTGATCAGTAGTGGAGCCCAGTTGGGGTCGATCGGGGATCTGTGTAGTATTTGGGGTAGTCTTCTTTTATTTTGGTTCCGTAGTCGGACCTTGATTATATCTGGATGATGTAATGCTTTATTCATGTATTGTGTGATGTGGCGATTGTAAGCCAACTATGTATCTTTTTCCCGTATGTATTACATGGGTTGTGTGAAGATTACCTCACTTGCGACATTGCTTTCAATGCGGTTATGCCCCTAAGTCGTGCTTCGACACGTGGGAGATATAGCCGCATCGAGGGCGTTACAAGTTGGTATCAGAGCCTTCCCCGACCTTAGGAGCCCCCACTGCTTGATCGTTTTTAGCAGCCATTGCTGAGTCTAGAAAAATGTTTTGAGTCATTTAGGAATTATATATCGGAGTGCTTAGGGATTCTTTTTACTCCCCAGTCCCTTCATCGCTCTGGTAAGGCATCCCGACGTAGAGTTTTGACTCTTCTCTTCTCAAATTTCACTAAAAAAAATTTAGGATCACGCGGGTATCTTGGAATCGTTCCGATGGTTTTTTGACGAGAACATTGTCTTGGTGCCTCCTGTCAGGGGTTTTGTGGAAGTGTCCCGGGGAGTTGAGCTCTGAGGTGTTATCGTCATAATTTTATCGTTGCAGTTCCGGAATACCTGAGTTAGTACGCCGACATCGAAAATCTCTTTTATGCAGTTCGTTGGTGAGATAACCTCGACGCCACCCAGTACTGGGGTGGGAGTTCGGGAGTATCGCCATAACTCGTATAACGGATGCTTTTCGAAGGTTGAGGTAGACGATTTCCGAAGGTTTCTTGGTTATGTGTTGAAGGATGGATACAGCTAGATGTAGGATTTGTTAGTTTTGGGTGAGATATTATGCTTCCCCTGTATCCCCAACACCTGATTGCATAACTGGAAAATTTCGGGAGTTTATAAGTGGGAATTCAAGTAGCTCTTAGGACATCTTTCCGTCAGATGTATGATATGAAATTGGGGTTGGACGTCTAGTGGTCCGCCTATTCACGGTCGGTTTTACAGTGGTCTCGTTGTGTCTTATAGAGTCCTTGGCTATGCCGACTCGGGGACGCTTCGTATGTCATGTGCACTGCCTTGTACATGATGGTACTGTACGATCGAGCCCGTGTAGGCCCCACCACGAAAACTTCGGACGAAATCTCTATCATATGTTTGTTCCGGCTTATTCCGCAAGCCAACCCTTTGTTTTGTTTTGAGTTGTGGTATTCGAGTTGCTTCAAAGTCAAGTGTTGATTCCATACCTGTTCCTAAGTGGTGTTCTCATACTCCGATGTGAATACTAATCCTTCTTGATAATCGAGATTGTCATGTCAATCCTTTTTCACTGGCGTGTTTCTCTTCAAGTGAATCTGATCGTTTTCAACATCCGCAAGATCAATTCTAAGTTTCTCAACGGTGTTCGTTTCATCCATTCCAAATTGTCTTTGTTTTTCTCACCCTCCCACCCTTTTTCTTCGAGAACTCAGATTTCTTAATCAACTATCTGTCTTATTCATGTGAAACCTCTTCTTTCTTTTCAATCAATGTTCTTATCCGGTGATTCTCATGAAGATTTTAACGAAGTTTCTAGTTCACCATTATTCATTCTTTTTCTTCTTCGGTGGAACCAATTCAAGCTTTCAGTGTTGATCATATTCTTTTCCGTATTTCAATGCTTTCTCATGTCGGTGCAATTCTTAATCGTTCACCTCTCCCTATTCAATTGTTTCGGAGTGCTGAAGATATTTTGAAGATTTGTGTTTTCACTTTGCATCCGTTCAAGCTATTTCGAGGCCCTATCTTATTCAAGTCATTTAATTCAACCGGTGCATTCTCTCTTTTAAATCGTTCTACGGTGTTTCTTTTGAGTGGGCCCTAACCCACAGGTCTTTTCCCAGGATCTTACCTGACTCTTCTTATTTTCCCGGAGCTATCCTCAAAAAATTCTTTTCGAAGTTTGACGTAAGAATGATTCATCATCAGTCATATGTTTTCTCCAAATTCTTGCAAATTCTTTTCATCGTTGGCTCAACCTCTCCTCTTTTAATCATTCCGGAGTGTCTCAACAATTTGGTGCTGGTTCTCGTTGTCATTCTCGGATTTTGAAGACCGAAGAAGAGTTTCCCCTTGAATCTTGTTTCGATCTATCAAACATTCGTGATTCTAGCTTGTTGCCATCCTCTCATAATTATTTTCGATTGTGGGAATTCTTTTCACCCATCCGGAGCTATTCAAGAGTCTTCTCAGTCTGATTATCCGGAGACCATCAATTCAGGTTTATTCATTCTCAGCTTTCAGTTATCATTCTCCAATCTTACCGGTGCTTCATTCAAGTGACCTTTAATCGGCTCGTGATCGCTTCGTTCTCATATATCTAAATTCTCCCAAGCATCTTCATTCATTTGCTAATTCTTCCCGGTGTTTACTTTATCTTCTCTTCGTTCATTTTAATTCTTACGGTGGTTCGTTCAAGATCTCTCTTCCTTGGTTATCGTATCAATTTATTCGTTGTTTCATTTTTCCGGTGGTTCGTTGAAGACCTTCTCAAGTTGACGTTATATCTCTTTTAATCCTTTCTACAAGAATAAGTAGTATGCCAAATCCATTGATTGTCATCAATTTAATTGGTGAAGGATAAGCATAATGTAATTCTTATTCTTGTTTCATCCAAGTGGTTAATTCCCTATTACGGAGGTTCTTCAAAATTCTTGATCTCAACTGTTCATCTTATCTTTGTCCCAGAGTTCCTACCTCTCGCAATTATATCACCACCAAGATCCATCTAAATCATTACAAGGTTTCACCTTGTGTTTTCAACTTCTCTTTCTTTTCGTTATCTTTTGTTTACCGGAGTTCTTCATGAAGGTTCTACATGATGGATTCTTCAAGGATTTAATCCCTTCTCGAAGTTTTCATTGAGATTCTTTTCTAAGGAGCTCAAGCATTCTCATCTTGTAATCCGGAGTGCAATTCTTTCACGCATATCTTTTGAGGTGGTGTTATGTCATTCTTGATAATCTCCCTTCGTGCTTCGTGTTTCACAAGTTATCAAGATGAGGTATTTAAATACACCAATCTCGTCATTGGGGTTACCTTGGGTTATATTTCACCTAAAGCCTTCCCTAAGGTTTGTTGCTATCTATGGTGCTTATAAATGACCCAAGTTCTTCATTTATCCTCCCGGTGAAATAAGTTTCTCGTCTCCTCGTTCATATCAATCCAATTCTTTTCCCGTGAGTGGCAGGTTGTCACCTCATAATTCGAGATGTATTCCATAAGACCATATCAAGCTTATTCTTTTCGTTGTGGGTTTTCCAACAACTCCGGTCTAGCATTTGTTGTAAGCGTGCTACCTCGAGATCTTGTTTTCCTTCGTTCATCCCATTCCATTCTTACTTTTGTTCCGGAGGCATTGCGATGTTGTTTTCTTCAACTATCATCTCGTTTCATCTAAGATCATGTTCTTTCCTGCGCTTATCCATCTAACCGGAGTGTTGTGCCCTTTTTCTCAAGTTCTTTTTATTTTATCAAGTTTTTGACTTCCGTTTCAACCGGAGTGCTGGCCAAATTTGTTCTTCCTTGTTCCTCTTTCCTAACGGGGTGTTTTCAACTTTGTTCATCTCCGTTGTTTTTCTTTTTCTCGAAATGGCTTAACCTCTTCAAGGTTCGTGGCTTCACTCGTTTGTCAATGAAGCAACTTAGTTTTACCTCTTCTCTTTCGCTTCCGTTTTCCCTCCGGTGCCATTCTAGTTCTCGGGACGAGATCCTCTCGTAGTGGTGGAGTGTTGTAGCGCCCCGAGACCGATGCGCCAGGTGTCTTCTAGTTATTCGTCGTTGTTGCCATGTCATTTGCTTGCGTGTTGCATCATGTCATGTCATCGTGTGCATTGCATCATCATGTTTCAAACCTGCATTCGTCTGGGTTCCCCCAGTTCCTTCTGTTGTTCGTTCTGAGCCCAATCACACTTGCACGCGCCCGCGGCATGTCTGAAATATTATTTTATAAGTGTCCGGAAAATGTTTTCAGAATGGGATGAAAGTTGGCATGTGGTGTTGTTATGTTGTTAGTAGGTCGCCTGCCAAGTTTCATCGCATTCGGAGTTCGTTTGATAGCCCAACTGTTAAACTATAGCGGCAGTATAGCCGGTCTAACGTCAGACGTTTTCGGTCTCCGAAAACCGTGCCAGGCTGCATCTCTCCCCTCTTCTCTCAGACCAACCCACTCTTCACAATCCACCAGACCTAGCCTAACCCTCTCTGCACAGTGCATCGACCCCTCGCGCGTGTCCGAAGCTTCCTCGAACCCGAACCGGACTTTCGTTACCGCTGGATCCGGAACATCCCCAAACATCTACAAAATATCTCCATTTTCTTAATTGGCCCCCCTAACCTATTTATCCGAGACCGTCCGATTTTAATCGAGGGCCCAGATGCACCCCAAATCCACTTGCTATATATACTTCAGGTCCAACCCTAAAAATTAGGAGGCTTGTCCCATCAGTGCAATCCCGCCGCCGCCACCCAGTCTGGATCCATCTCGGGATCCATCCCCTCCTCCTCGATTTCAGCCACCAGCCACCCATCGCTCTCCACTACTTCATCCATCGATCCAATCCATCCACCCCACCCAGACGGACCAGCCACCTCCTCGTTTTGCATCCCCATCCAACCAAGCAGCATAGCCCATCGTGCGCCGCCTTCCTCGAGCAGGAGCTCGACCTGCTGCCGGCGATCACCCCCGGCGTCAAGAAACAAGACCGCTACCCCGTTCCCCTTCCCCCTCCTTTCCCTCTCTAGTTTTCTCTCCTGCTGCTCATCCCTCTGCTCGTTTTCCTTTGGGCAGGGGACCTCCATGGACGAACACCAAGGCTGCTAAGAGGATCCGGATGCCGCCGGCTTGCCTCTGCTCCGCCTCCCCTCTCCAAATCTGCTCCATTCCCGGCACCCTCCGTCTTTCTTGCCGCGGGAGCCCCAAGCAGATGCCGTCCGGAGCCTTGCTGCCGCGCCCGGATCCACTCGTCTCCGTCGCCAGCGCCAAGTCCCGCCGCTAGCAGCGCCCCGGCCGTCCTCGTCCATGCGCTCGAGACATCGAGCGAGGACATCGCTGAGTCCATGGCCTCCTCCGAGCGCCGCCCCTTTGCGTTATCCACCACGGCCGAGCCGTCCTTCGACCAGTTCCCCGAGCTCCACCTCATCGCCTGAAGCCACTCCACCAAGGCCCCTGCCCTGCCTCTAATTATTTCGAATCAGGGAGGAGGACGCCCCTGCCTCGGCTCGCTCGATTCGCCCGCGCGTTGACCGCGTCGTCGCCTACGTCGCCCGTCAAGTTCCCCGCTTCGCCCCTGCATTGAACCTGCCGCTGCAAGTCTCGCTGTGCCTGCAGCTGTTCCTATTTCTTCAGAACCAAGCGAGCAGAACGCGCCTGTTGACCGCGCCCGTCCCTGCCTCGATCCAGTGGGATTGGCAGGGGCGATCCATCCAGCGCCGCAAGTGGGCCGGCCTGCCAGCGCCCGAGGCCCAGATGCGCGCCCTGCAGGCCTACCCCTCCTCCTCAAACGGGCCGAAGCCCATGGGTGAGGCCACCCCAGTGCCCCACCTTTTCCCCCCTCCTGCTGTTGGGCTTGTCCCAGTTTCGGCCCGTATATGTTTTTTTCCTGGTTCTGTGATTTGTCCAATTATCCAGAGAACTGCAGTTTTACAAAAAAACCATTGCACTTCATGCATATCCTAACTAATTAACCGTGCATCGGATTAAAACAATTTATATGTGAAACTTGCTTAGAATTTTGTCTAGTTTCGTAATATGTCATTTCCATCCATGTTTAAAATGCTTAAAATGATGTTTGTTTAAATTTGTCCCTATGCCATGTGAAAATGATTTAATTCATAACTTAATAACCGTAGCTCCAGACCTAACAATCTTTATATGTAAATGGGGTAGAAAAATGCCTAGTTTAACATGGTGTACTTGTTTTGCATGCTTAATAACTATAAAATTTGGTTTAGGGCAGAACAACACCAAACCTATTATATGCATATGGGGTTTTACCGGAATTATTGTTCGTTGCTTACGGCCTCATTTACACTAGCCTAGATAGATAGTTGCATTATGCTTCACCTCTTGACATGTTTTAACAACATTTAATCTTGTTGGGTACATAAACGAGAGAGAACTAAATAAGTCATGTGGTGTTTTCTTCAATATGCAACTCCATTGCATAATGAGCTCCACTTAATTTGTAGGATTGTTTGTGCACTTTGCCATGCCATGCATACTTAAACCGGACATGCATCATACTTGATTGTGCATCATGCCATGATTATGTGATGGTTGTTTACCATGATTGTTTTCTTCTTTCTGGTGCTGCTTCTTCGGGTTGGTTCTGGTAACGTCGCGTTTGTGAGGACTACGTCTGTTTGTCTTCTTCATGGACTCGTTCTTCTTCCTTGCGGGATTTCAGGCAAGATGACCATACCCTCGAAATCACTTCTATCTTTGCTTGCTAGATGCTCGCTCTTTTGCTATGCCTATGCTGTGACACCTACCACATTCTTATCATGCCTCCTATATTGTTGAACCAAGCCTCTTACCCACCTTGTCCTAGCAAACCATTGTTTGGCTATGTTACCGCTTTGCTCAACCCCTCTTATAGCGTTGTTAGTTGCAGGTGAAGATTGAAGTTTGTTCCTTGTTGGAACATGGAGATGTTGTTCCTTGTTGGAACATGCTTACTTGTTGGGATATCACAATATATCTTACTTAATTAATGCATCTATATACTTGGTAAAGGGTGGAAGGCTCGGCATTATGCCTGGTGTTTTGTTCCACTCTTGCCACCATAGTTTCCGTCATATCGGTGTTATGTTCCCGAATTTTGCGTTCCTCACGCGGTTGGGTTATAATGGGAACCCCTTGACAGTTCGCTCTGAATAAAACTCCTCCAGCAAGGCCCAACCTTAGTTTTACCATTCGCCACCTAGCCTTTTTCCCTTGGGAGTCGCGCATCCCGAGGGTCATCTTTATTTTAAACCCCCCCGGGCCAGTGCTTGTCTAAGTGTTGGTCCAAACTAGAGCCCCTTGCAGCGCCACCTCAGGGAAACTCGAGGGCTGGTTTTAGTTGTACGGATTGCTTATCCGGTGTTGCCCTGAGAACGAGATATATGCAGCTCCTATCAGGATGTCGGCGCATCGGGTGGTCTTGCTGGACTTGTTTTACCATTGTCGAGGATGTCTTGTAGAACCGGGATACCGAGTCTGATCGGAATGTCTCGGGAGGAGGTCTATTCCTTTGTTGACCGTGGGAGCTTGTCATGGGCTAAGTTGGGACCCCCCCTGCAGGGATTTGAACTTTTGAAAGCCGTGCCCGCGGTTATGGGCAGATGGGAATTCGTTAACGTCCAGTTGTAGAAAACCTAAAGTTGACCTTAATTAAAATATATCAACCGCATGTGTTACCGTGATGGTCTCTTCTCGGCGGAGTCCGGGAAGCGAACACGGTGTTGGAGTTATGCTTGACGTAGGTTGTTCTAGGATCACTTCTTGATCATAGTTTCTCGACCGTGCTTTGCCTTCTCTTCTCGCTCTCATTTGCGTATGTTAGCCACCATATATGCTAGTCGCTTTTTGTAGCTCCACCTCATACCTTTTACCTTACCCATAAGCTTAAATAGTCTTGATCACGAGGGTGCGAGATTGCTGAGTCCCCGTGACTCACAGATACTTCCAAAACCAGTTTGCAGGTACCGATGTTACCGTGCAGATGACGCAACCAAGCTCAGGAGGAGCTCGATGAAGATCTTGTCCTTTGTGTTGTTCCGTTCTAGTTGATCAGTAGTGGAGCCCAGTTGGGGTCGATCGGGGATCTGTGTAGCATTTGGGGTAGTCTTCTTTTATTTTGGTTCCGTAGTCGGACCTTGATTGTATCTGGATGATGTAATGCTTTATTCATGTATTGTGTGAAGTGGCGATTGTAAGCCAACTATGTATCTTTTTCCCTTATGTATTACATGGGTTGTGTGAAGATTACCTCACTTGTGACATTGCTTTCAATGCGGTTATGCCTCTAAGTCGTGCTTCGACACGTGGGAGATATAGCCGCATCGAGGGCGTTACACTGGGTGTGCATCCAACTTGCTTGCTCACGAAGACCTTGGGCATTTTGAGGAAGCCCATCATTGGAATATACAAGCCAAGTTCTACAATGTAAAATTCCCACTATAGTATATGAAAGTGACAACATAGGAGACTCTCTATCATGAAGATCATGGTGCTACTTTGGAGCACAAGTGTGGTAAAACGATAGTAGCATTCTCCCTTCTCTCTTTTTCTCTCATTTTTTCATTTTTTATCTGGGCCTTCTTCTTCTTTTTTATGGCCTCTTTTTTTGTCAGGAGACTCATCCCGACTTATGGGGGAATCATAGTCTCCATCATCCTTTCCTCACTTGGGACAATGCTCTAATAATGATGATCATCACACTTTCATTTACTTACAACTCAATACTTAGAACAAAATATGACTCTATGTGAATGCCTCCGGTGGTGTACCGTCATGTGCAATGACTCATGAGTGACATGTATGAAGGAATTATGAACGGTGGCTTTGCCACAAATACAATGTCAACTACATGATCATGCAAAGCAATATGACAATAATGAAGCGTGTCATAATAACAGAACGGTGGAAAGTTGCATGGCAATATATCTCAGAATGGCTATAGAAAATGCCCTAATAGGTAGGTATGGTGGCTGTTTTGAGGAAGGTATATGGTGGATTTATGGTACCGGCTAAAGTTGCGCGGTACTAGAGAGGCTAGCAATGGTGGAAGGTGAGAGTGCATATAATCCATGGACTCAACATTAGTCATAAATAACTCACATACTTATTGCAAAAAATTATTAGTTATCGAAACAAAGTACTACGCGCAGGCTCCGAGGGTGATAGATTGGTAGGAAAAGACCATCGCTCGTCCCCGACCGCCACTCATAAGGAAGACAATCAATAAATAAATCATGCTCCGACTTCATCACATAACGGTTCACCATACGTGCATGCTACGGGAATCACAAACTTTAGAACAAGTATTTCTCAAATTCACAACTACTCAACTAGCATGACTCTAATATCACCATCTTCATATCTCAAAACAATCATCAAGTATCAAACTTCTCATAGTATTCAATGCACTTCTTATGATAGTTTTTATTATACCCATCATGGATGCCTATCATATTAGGACTAATTTTATAACCAAAGCAAATTACCATGCTGTTCTAAAAGACTCTCAAAATGATATAAGTGAAGCATGAGAGATCAATATTTTCTATAAAATAAAACCACCACCGTGCTCTAAAAGATATAAGTGAAGCACTAGAGCAAAATTATCTAGCTAAAAAGATATAAGTGAAGCACATAGAGTATTCTGATAAATTCCAATTGATGTGTGTCTCTCCCATAAGGTGTGTACAGAAACGATGATTGTGGTAAACTAAAAAGCGAAGACTCAAATCATACAAGACGATCGAAGCAAAACACATATCATGTGGTGAATAAAAATATAGCCTCAAGTAAAGTTACCGATAGAAGAAGACGAAAGAGGGGATGCCTTCCAGGGCATCCCCAAGCTTAGGCTTTTGGTTGTCCTTGAATTTTACCTTGGGGTGCCTTGGGCATCCCCAATCTTAGGCTCTTGCCACTCCTTATTCCATAATCCCTCAAATCTTTACCCAAAAGTTGAAAACTTCACAACACAAAACATAAACAGAAAATCTCATGATCTCCGTTAGTATAGGAAAACAAACCACCACTTAAGGTACTGTAATGAACTCATTATTTATTTATTTTGGTGTTAAACCTATGTATTCCAACTTCTATATGATTCACAACCTCCGATACTAGCCATAGATTCATCAAAATAAGCAAACAACACGCGAAAAATAGAACCTGTCAAAAACCAAACAGTCTGTAGTAATCTGTAACCCCAAAAATTCTAAAATAAACTTCTGGGCGTGAGGAATTTATCTATTAATTATCTTCAAAAAGAATGAACCTAATCGCACTCTCCAGTAAAAAATGGCAGCAAATCTCGTGAGCGCTAAAGTTTCTATTTTTTACAGCAAGATCGCAAAGACTTTCCCCAAGTCTTCCCAAAGGTTCTACTTGGCACAAACACTAATTAAAAGCATAAAACCACATCTAAACAGAGGCTAGATGAATTATTTATTACTAAACAGAACAAAAAAGCAAGGAACAAAAATAAAATTGGGTTGCCTCCCAACAAGCGCTATCGTTTAACGCCCCTAGCTAGGCATAAAAGCAAGAATAGATCTAGGTATTATCATCTTTGGTATGCAATCCATAAGTGGCTCCCATAATAGATTCACAAGGAAATTTAATTTTCTTTTTAGGAAAGTGTTCCATGTCTTTCCTTAATGGAAATTGGAATCTAATATTCCCTTCTTTCATATCAATAATTGCACCAATCATTCTGAGGAAAGGTCTACCAAGAATAATGGGACATGTAGGATTGCAATCTATATCAAGAACAATTAAATCTACGGGCACATAATACCTATTTGCAACAATAAGAACATCATTAATCCTTCTCTAGGTTTCTTAATATGGAATCCACAAGATGTAAATTTAAAGAACAATCATCAAATTCACGGAAACCTAACACATCACAAAAAGTTTTTGGAATCGTGGAAACACTAGCACCCAAATAACATAAAGCATAGCATTCATGATCTTTAATTTTGATTTTAATAGTAGGTTCCCACTCATCATGAAGTTTTCTAGGGATAGAAACTTCTAATTCAAGCTTTTCTTCATAAGATTGCATTAAAGAATCAAGGATACATTTGGTAAAAGCTTTATTTTGATTATAAGCATGCGGAGAATTTAGCACGGATTGCAACAAGGAAATACAATCTATCAAAGAGCAATTATCTTAATTAAATTCCTTGAAATCCAAAATAGTGGGTTCATTGCTATGTAAAGTTTTGACCTCTCCAATGCCACTTTTATTAATTTTTGCATCAAGATCTAAAAACTCCGAATCACTGGGACACTTTTTAATTAAAGTTGACTCGTCTCCAGTCCCATCATTATCAAGATGCATATTGCAAAACAAAGAATTAATAAGAGACACATCAATCACTTTTAGATCCTCATCCTTATTGTCGTCAAAACTAGAAGAACACGCTTTTATAAAGCAATCTTTTTTAGCACGCATCCTAGCGGTTCTTTCTTTGCACTCATCAATGGAAATTCTCATGGCTTTGAGGGACTCATTGATATCATTCTTAGGTGGAATAGATCTAAGTTTCAAAGAATCAACATCAAGAGAAATTTTATCCACGTTCCTAGCCAATTCATCAATCTTAGACAATTCTCAATCAAAGCATTAAAATTCTTTTGCGAACTAATAAGTTCTTTAATATTAGATTCAAAATTAGAGGGCATCTTATTATAATTTCCATAAGAATTGTTGTAGGAATTACCATAATTATTAGAGGAATTACTAGGAAACGGCCTAGGATTAAAATTACCTCTATACGCGTTATTACCAAAATTGTTCCTACCAACAAAATTCACATCCATAGATTCATTATTGTTCTCAATCAAAGTAGACAAAGGCATATAATTAGTATTAGAAGAAGCACTCTTATTAACAAACAATTTCGTAAGTTCATCCATCTTTCCACTCAAAACATTAATTTCTTTTATTGCATACACCTTTTTACTAGTATATCTTTCAGTGTGCCATTGAGAATAATTAATCATAATATTATCTAGGAGTTTGGTAGCTTCTCCTAAAGTGATTTCCATAAATCTGCCCCCCGCGGCCGAATCTAAAAGATTTCTAGAAGAAAAATTCAATCCAGCATAAAAAATTTGTATGATCATCCATAAATTCAAAACATGAGTAGGGCAATTGCGAATCATTAATTTCATCCTCTCCCAAGATTGTGCAACATGCTCATGATCTAGTTCCTTAAAGTTCATAATATCGTCTCTAAGAGAGATGATCTTAGCGGGAGGAAAATGCTTAGAGATAAAAGCATCTTTGCACTTATTCCATCAATCAATTCTATTTTTAGGCAAAGAAAAAAAACCAAGTTTTAGCACGATCTGTAAGTGAAAATGGGAATTGCTTCAATTTAACAATATCATTATCCACATCTTTCTTCTTTTGCATATCACACAAATCAACAAAGCTATTTAGATGGGTAGCGGCATCTTCACTAGTAAGGCCGGAAAACAGATCTTTCATGACAAGATTCAGCAAAGCAGTATTAATCTCACAAGATTCAGCATCGGTAAGGGGAGCAATCGGAGTGCTAATAAAATCATCATTGTTGGCTTCATTAATTTGAAGTTTGGCTTTTATGCCTTTTTCTATAAAGAAAACCTTTCTCAGCGAATTATATGTGAATGATATAGGCATGAGATCAAGATTTTCTTAATCTAATTTTGTACCTTCATGAATCCTGAAGTCTAATACAATGGTTCTCACTTAAATAATTATAAAATAGAGTAATGGCAAAATCACTAAAACATCTGCTCAATGATCATGTAATAAGTTAGCAGAATTATAAACCTTCATCGACTGCACTTGTGCAGATAGTGACTTAGTCTCCTGCTACAGTAGCTCATCCTTGCTTTCAAGGTCCGACAAGTACGCCATCTTTCGATGCTTAACTCTTAGTGCAGTACTCCGGTTTCGAATGATCCTGCAAATAAATTTCATACAAAAGAGCGTACACATAAAATATTTCATGAGGTCATTCGGTAAGGTTCATGATACCTCACGAAGAATCATGAAAATAAAGTTTATTATGTAGAATAGAAATACTAAAGTGATTGTTAAATAATTTATGAAATGGTTCACAAATGCATTAGAGATATATTTAAGCAAGTCACTGAAAGCGCAATAAATACCTAGATAGCGGTTGATGTAACGTAAAACTTTTGTTAGAAAATAGGTCGATATGTTAACAAATTTTCATTCCTCCCTAGCTAGCTGGGACCTCTCCCAGATGTAGTCCAAAGTTTCATACTTCACACTAGCGTCCTACTTCACATGGACCTAAAAGCCAGAGAACAAGAGCGACTAGACAGCGAGAAGAAAAGTGGAGCAAAAACAAGTTAATTGCGATATGAGCTGCGACCTAAGGGCAAATATATTCGAGGCTCCCGCTGCGCCCCGACATGAAAGCTGAATTTGCATTTGTAGACGATCTTGTGGATAGGTGTATTGACCTTGTAAAAAAACACTAAGAGGAGCTTATTCACCATGATCTACTTTCTATGTTTATCAGCATATATCCCTTGAATAGTCATACTTCACAAGATCGAAGCAGAGAGCATGGTGCCCTAGACATGTCGCGCACCAATGGAGATGGTATTGTACATGCAGAAACTTGTATTCATCATGTAATATAAGTATATAAGCTAGGACCTGTCACTTATAAATATGTGTGATACACAGTAACTAGAAGCTTTCAAAGAAAAATATAATATAATAAGAGAATTAGCTTGGCGCTATTCTAGCACAAAGTATTATACACATAGGTATGATCTATATACATGTATCCGAACCTCCATCCAAGTATGTATGAGAACATAGTACACCACATCCAACAATATTTCTTCGGCATATCCACACAACACAAAAATGTGGATAATTCCACCAATGTTACAAAATACATATATAATATTTCCCCTATGGTTCCCTGCCTGTACTTTTTATTTGATGTCACCTTGAAGATGTGTGGTGAAATAATCACGGCCCACCGTGTGTGTTGAGATTGCTGGAGTAGTGTGAGGCGTTGGACTTCAGCAACTAGTTTTTCATTCAGATCTTTATACACAAACATGAACGTATACCCAACTTAGTCACTGGACTCGGTAAAACAGAACAATTCCATACGTATGATCCACAGAAACAAGATTACATGTTAATGTGGACTAAATAACTAGGGGGGCTAGTTAGGGCATCGAATCATAAAGCTAATTACCATGTCTAAAAGTCATGGTAAATGATTGTGGGCAATCAAAGGTATCAAAATAAGCCGATAAATTGTCAACGAGTTTAAAATGAAAAAAGATTTCATACCAAATGTAAGAGATATATTACACACAAATAATAAATAGACTTCTGAATTGACTCACAATGTGAACTTTAGGAGCAAAATGCAAAATACACATCAGAACATGACTTAATGCACAGTCCCATGTATAACATTTTTCTTTATGGTTTCTAGTGAGGCAAACTTAGTGGTATAAACATATTTCATGAGAAAAATTGATAGTAAAAAGCAAGATATATAATAAGTATAGCATATTGATCCTAGCGTCCGAAATTCATATAACCAAGAAGAAAAAAAACATAAACATGTCGTATAAGTTCATAATAAAAAATCTGCATGTCATCATCCATCTCCAGCTCACTTCATGCGTAAATAAGTTATGTGTGTTGGCTTGTATTGCACAATGGTGATCACTGTTTTCCTTCGCGCGCCACCACAAGAACATAAGATAAGTTACTTGATATGTAAGGAAAGAGAAAAACATACCATTCATCAGCTTGTATTGGTTCTCCAATCCCTGCAGCTTGAGCTTCATCACATTGTTTTCATTTGTAAGCCCTTCATTTGTACTCTACAAACATATTTGAAAGAAATAATGATAAGATTGTATAAACCATCTATTTATTTGGTAAATTCCTAACATAAGAAGTTTTTTTAATCAAGCATTTGCCTTTGTATTCACCTAATGTATCCTAGTTCTGGTTGATAGCTTAATTAATTTCAAGTTGGCCAATTATGCCTTTTTCCTAAAAAGAAAATACTCAGCCAAATTATGGATGATCCAGGAGACCAAGATTTTTAAAATTCTCAATTGTACTCTCATGAATCTTGATTCTAATAAAATGGTTCTGATAACTTAATTAATTATAAAATATTTATTTCTCGGTCCCTAGTCCAGTGAGAAATATCAAAACCAGTAGAACACATCCTGTGATGATATAAGAGCAACTCTAGCAGACCCCGCAAAACGCCCGGCCCGTAAAAATTCTGGCGAGTATGCGGGCTCGGGCCAATTTTTCGACCAGAACAGAGTCCGCATACTCGCCCGGCCCGCAAAAGTTTTTGCCGTAGCCCGCAAACCGCATGCCCCGAGCACTGTAAGTGCGGTTCCGCGACCCTTTTGCGGGTCCAAACCCTATTCCCCCGCCGCCGCGAGCCGCCCGACTCCCCTTTCCCCTCTCCCAATTTCTCACCGCCAGAGGGAGTGGTCGGAGGAGGAGGAGGAGCCGGAGCCGCCCGCGCCGTTCGCCTTCGTCCTAGTGAAGGAGGAGCCCGAGGAGGACGCTCCGCTCGGCCGCCGCGGAGTCGTCGGGCCCGAGGACTATGTCGTGGACTTCGACGCGGTCGCCGCCGCCATCGCCGAGTGGAGCGTGCGCGAGGAGGAGGAGTGCCGGCGCCACGCCGAGGAGCTCGAAGCTCTCGAGTGGCGGCAGGCGGTCGCCGACAACGTCGCCGTCAACGAGAAGGCTGACGAGTGGCGCCGCATCCGCGCGGAGCAGGCAGAGAGGTACGTCGATCTGTGCAGCTCCGGCGAGGAGGATTGAGCGTCCGGCTCCTCCACGGCGTCGTCCAGTTGCCGCGACCTCGCCGCCGTCAGATCCGACCCCTAGTACTAGTTTAACGTAGTATGTAGTAGAACTATGCTTATAGTTTGTTGATCATGTGATGAACTATGTAGTATGTGATGAACTATGTTTGTGCAATTTCTCCTGCGAAAGTGTTTTTTTTTAATTATGCAGGTTTAGATAAGGGTTCTGCTCGGCCACGCATGTTTTTGACCTGCAAACACGTTTTACGGATCCAATTTTTGCAGGGTCTGCTAGAGTTGCTCTTACAAACCTTGACCGACTCCACTCGTGCAGATAGTGAGTTAGTCTCCTGTTGCAGTAGCTGAGCTTTGTTTTCAAGGTCCGAGAGGGACGCCATCTTGCGCTGCTTACCTCTTTGTGTAGTACTTCGGTTTCGAATGATCCTGCAAATAAATTTCAAAAGAACGTACACACATTAGTTAGCCCTAGCTAGTGCTAATTAAAGTGTGTTAAAAAAATTTCTTTGATGATCAGATCTAAAGAAGAATGGACACACTGCTGGATCATATGATATATATATACCTCCGGACGCCTTTGGGATTTGTCAAGCACAATCTCTGCTAGGGTCTTCTCCCCCTTGATCGTTGTAATCTCATCCCGAGTGAATAAGCCATCCGCAAAACCCGCCACAAGGGGAGCGTCGGCGTCATCCTTGTTCCTTGGCCGGCCACGGCTGCTGCTTCCAGCACCTCATCCTAGCCAACCCGGTACCCGGCCCGGGAGAAGGCAGCGGCGGAAGCATCGGCTGGCTTTCTACAAGTATTGGCTCCTTCTGCTTCTGCATCCAGGTCGATGAGCTACCGCTGCTGGTATTCGTACCCAACTGAGCAAGGGCAGGGAGTGAGAGGGACGCCATTCGTGTTGCTGGAGAAGTAGGGCCTGGGCATCCACGTCGATGAACTGGGGTACCTCCCCAGCAGAAACGACTAGTCCAAAGGCTCGTTCTTCATCCTCGCTTCACCAGGGATGGGGAGCGAGCTCCATGTGAGCGGTGGGCAGTGGACTCTTCTGTTGTTGTTGTTGCCGATGTCGCCGGAGGAGTTGAGGCTGTCTAGATCCATGTGCTGGCGGCTGACGATGTTAACCGCGTTGTCATTGCCCACAAGCGAGATGCCCTGCGGAGCGGCACCGAGGGCGTCTTCAAGTTCCCTCGTCGTCTCCGAAGGTGGGGGGCCGCAGGGCGGTAGGGGTAGTTCGTCGTCCACAGGCGGGATGTGCTCCGTAGCGGCATGGACGTCGTCTTCATGTTCCACCGTCGTCATCTGCAAAGGTGGTAAGGTGGGTGGTAGGGGTGGAAGCGCATACTCATTCGACGACCCCTGCCTGACGGACGAACTCGACAGAGGCTACGTGCGGGTGGGCGCCATCACGCTGGCTGTGTCGAGCGAGGACACGAAGGTGCTGCCTCCGCTGCTTGCCTGCTTCTGTCAACTCCACCGAACAACGTGGGATCCATGGCCAGAGCCCAGAGGCAACGGCGGTGGCATCTGACAATAAGAGGACCCGGAGAATGGGCCCTGCGACTGCCACACGGCGGAATTCCCTCCCAGGCCGTCGGCGCCACCACCCAGCGCATGAGCTTGAGATAGTGGCGACGGGGGGCGCTGGTGGGATGAACCGGCTGCTTTCCACCCGGATCCGGCGGACACGCTGCTCTGCCATAAGTGCCACGACTGCAAGGCGGCGGAGCTTCCTCTGACGCTGCCGTCACCAGGGCCGGACGGGTACGCATGAGATAGCGGCGACGGCGGCATCTGGTATGAGGACGAACCGGCTCTCGACCCGGATCCGGATCCATGTGGAGATGGCTGGGGGGGCGAAATGGATGGCGGCTGGGTTGTACTGGAACGGCGGGCGCGATGAGAGGAGGTGGTGGGAGGCGCGGCCGACGTTGGCGGAGCGGGGGACGGGGTAGAGCGGCGGGAGGAGCTGGTGGCGGCTGGTGGAGTCGTCCTGCTGCTTGTTCTCCATAGGGAAGGCCGGCGGCGCTAGGGTATTAGCTAGCGTGGGTTTTGCCGGCGGCTGCAAGATGAGTGTCTGCGCCTGAGACGTCTGGATTTGTAAGGGGAGCGAGTGCGGGAGCTCTGGCATTCGGGACTTGTCCCGATTTGGAAAGAAAGGAGCGGGAACGGAAAGGTGGGTAGGGTTTCAGAGAGAAAGCATGCGCGTTTTTGTAAGAAGAAACGGTGCTCTACCTTAATGCTAGCATATACGGCTTTGCTACACCTACGTATAAGCTGATGTGGGCTGATTTGGTTGGAAGAGAGAAAGGGCCAAGCCCACCCTCTGAAAATCAGAGGGGGCGATTAGCTTATGGGGAAGGAAAGCTACGTAGCTTCACGTAACCAGCTACGTAGGTGTAGCATTTTTGCAGCATATATGGTATGTTGTTAACACAAGAACTACTGATGCAGCAAGAAATTCAGAGGGGGACAAGAGGCTTCTGAAATTAACAATGAGTCTGGTATAGAGATATCGCAGAATAACCTGAAACATGCATGGCGGTCTTACTGCTGACGAAGGAGAGAAGCTACAGAAGTCAGAGGACAGCATTGCTCAAGGACGCAGGGGGCGGTCTCACTGGCAGCGGGCATGAGCATGAGAACCCAGGTGATATGGGGCTGTTTGGTTTGAGACTAAGTTTGTCTAAGGTTGCTATATCTAAGGTTAGTCAAGTTTGACTAACTTGAATGAGTGTTGTTGTATTGGGACAGATTAACGTTCAGCAACTAAAACTCATAGAAAGGATAATGGGACTTTATCACAGAGAAGAAGTGATGTGGGGGCGAAGATCTAGGGTGGAGGGCTCCGCGCCCGCGACAAAAATACTAAATATTTTTATATGCGAGCCAGCCGATGCCGAAGAAAAAACTTGATAAAGTTTCTGACTAAACGAGAAGTTACTGTCACAGATGTTCTGGTAATAATGAAAGAGATGACCAGCTCCTTCTATAATACTCTATACATCAGAGAGCACTTCGAATATGCAGGTGGTTATTGATGCGGTAGCACGGAAAGTCACAGTTCAAATGAACGAGCTTCTGAGTTCTGACAGCTCCCAATACTGTGGATGAAGTTAAAATGGCTTTGTTTCAAATGGCTCCAACTAAAGCGCTCGGACTGGATGGCTTTTCGGTGCAATTTTTTGAGAAACATTGGCAGGTTTGTGGCAAAGAGGTTGCTAGTGTGGTTCTCAAAATTGTAGCAGGGATTGAGAGTACGGAAGAGATCAACAATATTGTCTTGGTTTTAAGTCCTAAGGTAAAGGACCCCCACTTTGCCTCTCTCAGTTTCGCTCCATAAGTCTCTGCAATGTGTTTTATAAGGTTGCATCCAAAGTTATAGCAAATCAAGATGGTTTTTCCCGAAATTATTCCAGCGAAGCAGTCGGCCTTTGTCCCAGGTCGTTTAATCAATGATAACACCATTGCCGTGAATGCTTACATTTATGAAGCGAAATAAAGCCTAGAAACATTGACACTGTCCTCTGAAGCTGGATATGATGAAAGCATATGATTAGAGACGAGTGGGTCTATCTAAGGGCTATTATGCTGAAATTGGGTTTTGTGGGGGCTGCGAAGTGGGGTTGACCTTATTATGGGAATGGTCAACTCTGTATCATTCTCAATGTTGTTAAATGGAGAGAAGTTGGAGGAGTTTAAACCTACACATGGAATCCACCAGGGAGATCCTATTTCACCTTATCTGTTTTTCCTTGCAGCAGGGGGCCTTTCGTTCTTCTTAAAAGCTAGTGTTCAGTCATCAAAGCTCAGGGGTATTCAAGTGGCTAGCACCACCGGTCAACCACTTATTAATTATTCGCCGATTACAGCCTGCTGTTTTTTAAAGCAAACAGAGAGGGGGCTAAGGAAGTTTCCCACTTGTTGGAATCTTATGCAAGTGCTTCTGGAAACGTGTGAATAAAGATAACTCTTCTATCTTTTTTAGTAAGGGACGTTTGGAAAATAAAAGGATGATTGTGAAGAATGTGTTACAAGTTTATAATGAGCAGCTTAGTGCAAAATATCTTGGGATGCCTTCTGATGTTGGAAACTCAAAAAATGGTTCCTTTAAACACCTGAAAGACCACATGTGGAGTAAAGTTCAGTGATGGATATAGAAGATTTTGTCAGCTAGAGGCAAGGTTTTTTTTTTATAAAGTCAATTGCACAAGCTATTCCGGTCTATTACATGTCATGTTCTAAATTACCAAGAGGTTTGTGTGAGCATCTAACGTCAATAATTCAATCATTGTCGTGGGATGTAAGCACGGTTTCCTCTGTCCTTGCTTACATCTTGTTGGGTGAACTATTTGCGATGAGCGAAAACAATAAAAAATGGTTCAACTTAACAAGATGTGTGTGATCCGCTGCAAACAGGTGCATAATCAAAAATGTGTGCGAAGACCGATAGTAACATAGACGATTGCTGCTAATAAGCCGTGTGTGCTGTGGGAAAACGCTTGCCGGTATACAATTGTCAGCGATTGATGATATCGTCACCGACGGGTTCCCTAGTTTAGTCTGTGTGCGATGTGATTTGCTCTGTCTACAGAACAACAGCATATATACTTATAAGGACATGATTGCATAACCAAATTAAACATTCAATTATATAAGTGAGTAGTACACACATGACATTTGTGCACACCAAAGTAAACAATTACATGCATAATTAACTAGGATAAACGATCATCTAATCATCATCTACTTCTTCTTGTGACGCTTGCCGCGACTGCTCTACTGGTGACTCGATCCCTCGTCGATTACAGGAAGAAGGCACTCCCTCATGTCAACTATCCGCATGTGCATCTCGTAGCATGTGTACACGCTCTTGGCCGCGAACTTGTGAGCTTCATCGAGTCTCCGCATCCAGGCCCCATGCCATGATGCGGGATTTTTCTAGGTATACTCCTTCATGTTTTCGTAGTAGGGTTCGATGATGGCCGAGGCGAGGTTAACAAGGGAGTCCTTCTCCTTCTTGCTGCCCCAGACCCTATAGTGGGTACGGATTTTGGCAAGCTTCTGGCAGGCCAAGCCCAAAACCTTGAGCGTTTTTATATCATTGATGGTGTCCACCATAGCGAACTTGTAGTCGGGGCTGTTAGCAAAAATGGTGAAACGCTCGCAAGGCCTTGTTGCTAGGGAGTAGTGGTAGACAAGGACGTGATGCCGCATGCACAACTCGACGACAACTTCTGATCATACCCAGCATGACCGTCGGTATGAGGTCAATGTCGGCCACTTTGTACTTGTCACCCTGAGCAAGCAACTGCTCCATGGTGTTGATGGAGACCTCCACCACGGCCAGGTTATTGGTGTAAACCACCGAGTGGTCCTTCTCCCTCACCTGGGTCTCCACTTGTTGCACGCCGAACTCCATTGGAGTGCCGCTATATATCCTCCTTGTATGTGTCGTCGTGGGTGTGCTTGTTTGTGTTGTGGGGCGCCATCGAAAGGTTGAAGTGACTAAGGTTATAATGCCCGTCGGAATAAATGGGGAGGTCGGACGGCCTGGAATATTGGCACGTCGGATGGCTGTTTTGATAACACGTAACTCCATCGTGTCGCACATAACTACATCGTGGTGACGCGCGCGGCGCAACCACATGCATATGGGCCCCCAACGTGATCATGCATAGGCCCAACCGCGGGCAAACCACGCGTGGAGGGACGCAAGAGCTGAGCACACGGAGGGACGCAAGAGCAGAGCGTGCAGAGGGACGCGAGCTGAGCGCGCCGAGGGACCCGAGTAGAGGCCGGCATGGTGAGGTGAACGCTGGCAACAGACAAGGGTGCACCGGCTAATTGTGTGGGAAGACCGATAATAACACACACATTTCCTGCTAATAAGCTGTGTGTGTTCTGAGCAAACGCTTGCTGGTAAATAATTGTCTGTCATTCTTGGGATCATCATCGACATGTTCCTTAGTTTAATCATTTGCCATGTGATTTGCTCAGTCTGCACAACATCTACGCTCTTTGTGTACAGAACGGTATTCTTCAGTCTGAATCACACCCGTGGGCGAGCAATGTGCGTGCACGCGTCGTGCTAGCTTCCGCTTCCTTCTATACTAAGTTTTCATTAATTGATGCTGTTTTACGAATACGTCACTATTTCCCGTCAGTTCCTCATCAGTTTCCCACCGCCACCCAGCGATATTGCACATAAACCTAGGCGGCGCGTGAGACACCGAGGCACAAAGGACAGCCTATAGCCCCTTTACATTTTCCAAGCATACCAACTCACTGAAGCACCGCTTCTGCCATCAACCTCCTCGATGAGGAAACGAGCAGGCACCACGGCCCATCGAGGCCGAGGGCGTCCCCAGCAGCACGATGGAGGACGTCAAGCTGCGCGTCATCGCCAGGGTTGAGCAGACCCTTGGTGCATGGCGCTTCAGCGCTACAGATCAAGATAGGCATGTCAGCGCCGAGAAGCTATAGCTCGCCGCACAACATGATCGATGGTGCGCCATAGAGCAAGCTAGGAGCATCCGTGCCGATAGGCCACGGCTCGCCGCACAGCGAGACCATTGGAGCGACGCAAAGCGAGAGACGCGGTGCGCCGCACAGCAAGAGCGGATCCATCGACGCTTGCCAGCTGTCGACAGGGCGTTGTAGTTAGGTACACGGCTCGTCAGTAGCCACATTCCCCGCCAAAAGTGGGTAGAGGCCGTTTGCGCCGTACTTGCACCAGAGGCCGGCCGCGCTGTTGAGGGATTGTTATATGATTCGGTTATGTTAGCATTGTAGAGGGACTGCACTAGTGAAAGTATGAAGCCTAGGCCTTGTTTCTAAGCATTGCAATACTGTTTGTGCTCTGTTTTATCACTTGCTACCTTGCTGTTTTGTTATTTTCGGATTACAAAAACCTATATCTACTGTCCATACTACATTTGTATCACCATCTCTTTGCCGAACTAGTGCATATATACAATTTACCATTGTATTGGGTGTGTTGGGAACACAAGAAATTTCTTGTATTTGATTGCAGAGTTGTTTGAGAGAGACCATCTTTATCGTATGCCTCCCATGGATTGATAAACTTTAGGTCATCCACTTGAGGAAAATTTGTTACTGTCCTACAAAACTCTGCGATTGAAGGCCCATCAACACGAGTCTACAAGAATAAAGTTGTGTAGTAGACATCGCTGCTCCAATCCTTGCAGCTTGAGATTCATCGTCATGTTTTCGGTTGTAAGCCCATCAACTATACAAACAGATAATTTAAAGAAATAATAAGAAGATTGTATGAAACATCAATTTATGTAAATTCTGAGCCATCGGTTTGCAATCTTTGAGATCGAAAAGATAGACTGCCGTCCATCCAGGCATGAGAGGAAATATTAAGGCATGGTGAGAAAGAATGTGGGTGGGTGAAAAAAGAGGAAGTTTGAAGATGAAGAAAAAAAGGGGGAAGAAGACGTGGGAAGGAACAGAGGCATCAAGGGCTCTAGCTAATGGTTGACGACATAGATGGATGTCTAATAAGGGTGGCGGTGCTCTTGACACTATATCCTAAAATAGAGGTAGCAATACTGCAGGAAAGCCTAATAGTAGCGGACGCCTAAAGCCTAGCAGTGGCGGGCAAGGCTCTCAGAGGTGCCCCCACTGCTAACATGGCATTAGTAGCGGGCGTGTCAGTGGTGGGGGCAGATTTAGGGACTAGAGCTGGGGGCAGCTAGAAACATGATGAGGAAGATAGAGAAGAGGGGGTAAAGAGGATGACAAGGCGAGAGTGTTGGAGGAAGGAGAACGACAACATAGGAATGGATGGGGTGAAGCAGACAAGTGTCAGTGAAAAATGATGGGTTACCCCGTAAGGCATACATCACGCACTTGTAGATTTTTTGGCTCAAAACTATAGGAATCTTTTCCCACAACATATTTTTATAATTTTCAAAGAAATAAATTATTTGAGGAGAAAAAAGTAATCAAAGAATACATAATAAAAGAATTGATCTAGCGAAAAAGCAAGGGAGGCTCAGGCAGTTGGACTATCTGAACGAACCCAATCCAAGAGAGTGGCATAGCCCTGTGGACTAGCCATTGCATCTCCACTTGGATTTACTAAGGGATAGTTGTATTGACCTTGTAAAAGTCCTGCTGGTTCACTTCTTTCCCGGAAAAGAAACAACAATATTTTCTGTCAACAAAAACTCTACGAGGAGACTATTCACCATGATCTTCTTCCCGTCTTCATCTGCATATATCTCTTGGACCTGCATACTTCACAAGATCGAAGCAGAGAGCACGGTGCCAATGGAGAAGGTACTGACCATCCAGAAACATGTGTCTTTAGTCCCGGTTCATAAGGGGCCTTTAGTCCAGGTTCATAAGGGGCCTTTAGTCCCGGTTCTGGAACCGGGACTAAAGGGTCGGTACTAAAGCCTCCCCCTTTAGTCCTGGTTCTAACTGGAACCGGGACTAAAGGCCCTCCACGTGGCCGCTGCCTGGAGGTCCACCTTTAGTCCCGGTTGGTAACACCAACTGGTACTAAAGGAAATTTTATGATTTTTTTTGAATTTTTTTTTGAATTTCAAATTTCTGAATTATTTTAACCTCTAATCTCTAATCACCCCTCATCACTGCTCAATTTAATCTTTAATCTCTAATCACCCCTCATCATGCCAAATCATCTAACTTCCCAAACGGTCACCCATCCTCTCCCTACTCCAGCCTGAGCACGCTTAACTTCCGGGTTTTATTCTCCCTTGTTTCCAAGTCTGCACTTGTTGTTTTCCTGACAATAGTAAGATGTCAATCCTATTAACCCTCAGGAATTTAGCTTGAGCATGAAGTCACACATTTCACTGTTTGAGTTTGAAACTATTGTTCTAAAAATCAATAATTATTTAGTAACACTATTATTTCTTGAATAAGTAGTTTGACCACTGTTTGACCATAGTTGACCAAAATTCAAAAAAACTGAAATAATTATTTAGTAACACTAATATTCTTGAATAATTATTTAGTAACACTAATACCTCTTGAATAAGTAGTTTGACCATAGTTTGACCAGATTTAATAAAAATTCAAAAAAAACTAAAATTTGAGCATAACTTTTTTTCCTTTTAGAATTTGAGGATTCTAAAAATTTGCAAACAGGCCGTAGGCAGTCTCCATCGGATGCAGATTTTCGTTCCGAACATTTTGATAGATTATACGTTTTTTCTGACATCGTATGCAAAAGTTATAGCCGTTTTACATTTTCCCTACATTTTTTGCAAAACATGTCCAAATTTAAGTTTTTAAATTTTCCTAACTAGTAGATGTAGTAATATAACTACCTCTCGAAGGATTTTATTTTTTGAAGTTTTTATCATTTTCTTTTGATTTTTTCAAAACAAAAAAGGCGATCCACCGGGGGGGAGGGGTAGAGTTTGAAAATGGGACCTTTAGTCCCGGTTTGAGACACAAACTGGGACTAAAGGGCATCGCACCCTTTAGTCCCGGTTCGTGTCTCAAACCGGGACTAAAGGTCTAATCTTTAGTCCCGGTTTGAGACACAAACCGGAACTAAAGGGCATCGCACCCTTTAGTCTCGGTTCATGTCTCAAACCGGGACTAAAGGGCTCAGGTGAACCGGGACTAAAGCCTTAGCCGCACGAACCGGGACCAATGCTCACATTAGTCCCGGTTCGTGACTGAACCATGACTAATGTGAATATTGCCCCGTGACCAAAGCCCTGTTTTCTACTAGTGTATATAAGGATATAAGCTAGGGACATGTGACTGATGAATATGTGTGATATACATTAAGTAGAAGCTTTTAAAGAAAAATGCAATATAATAAGAGAATTATCTTGACATTATTCGAGCACAAAGTATTATATATAGATATAGGCATGAACTATGTGTAGCGCAACCTCCATCAAAGTATATATGAGAACATAATGCACCACATCCAACAATATTCCTTCGGCATATCCACACAACCACAAAAAAGGTGTATAGTTCCACCAATGTTATAATGAAAATATATTTCTACATCCCATATGGTTTCCTACTTGTACTTTTCATTTGAAATCACCATGAATATGTCTGGTGAAATAATCAGTGCCCCCCTTGTGGTTGTTGAGATTGTTGGAGTTGTGTCAGGCGTTGGACTTTAGCAAGCAGTTTTTCATTCAGACCTATATACAAAAATATGAACATATATACCCAACGTAGTGAATGGACTAGGTCAAAAGAACGATTTCCTATATATGATCCACAGAAACAAAATTACATGTTAATGTGGAGAAAATAAATAGGGGGCCTAGCTAGGGTTTGAAATCAGAAAGTTAATTACCATGTCCAAAATTCATTCTAAAATGATGGTGGACAATGAAGTTATGAAAATAAGCGGATACAAAAACATTCTTACCAAATGGAAGCGATATGTTGCACATAAATAATAAATAGATTTCTAAATTGATTCACAATGCAAATTTTTGAAGAAAAATGCAAAATACACATCAAAACATGACTTCATGCACATAACACATTCTGAGTGTACAAAAACTGAAAATGGTAACCTAGAACTGACATAATTGATCTACTGCTAATAAAACAAGAAGCAAATTATGAATTCATAAAAATTGCAAATCTTTCTGATCATTAGGACACATAAACACACAAGCTCAATTTTTCACGAAACATATAAATTTACAGGACCAAGCCAAAGTATTTCTTTTATTTCAATGGTCGTAATATAGAAAACTTTCTAACATCCAAGCTAGCACAAATAAAATGTTGAAGTCCTTAAAAAAGTTTCAGAATACCTCCTGAAGATTGAGGAAAATAACATTTATTATGTAAAAAGAAATAGTAAAGTGAGTCGTAAGTCGTTAGCAAATAATTTATGAACTGGTATTATGTCCTTTTGTGTTATGTGCATGCGATATGTTTTCAGTTCCTATCCCATGTATATTATGTTTCTTTAATTAAGGTTTCTAGTGAGGCAAAATTAGCGATATTTACACATGTTTCATGAGAAAAGTTGATAGTAAAAAGCAAGATATACTAAGTATAGCATATTGATCCCAACGTCCAAAAATGGTACAACCAAGAAGGCAAGAACGATAAACATATGGTATAAGTTCACAATAAAAAATATGTTTGTCATCATCCGTCCCCAATCACTTTGTGCAGAAATAAGTTCTGTGTTGTCTTGTATTGCACAATGGTGATCACTATTTCCTTTGCGCGCCGCCACAAGAACATAAGATAAGTTACTTGAGATGCAAGGAAAGAGAAAAAGAATACCATTCGTCAGCTTGTATTGTTGCTCCAATCCCTGCACCTTGAGCGTCATCATATTTGTTTTCAGTTGCAAGCCCATGATCTATACTCTACAAACATATATTCAAAAGAAATAATAAGAAGATTATTATGTAAATTCTTAACATAAAGTAGTTTTTCGTCACGCTTTCACCTTTGTATCAGCACTAAGTATCCTAGCTCCGGTTGACGGCTTCATTAATTTGAAGTTCAGCTTTTATTCCTTCTTGTCTAAGAAATCTTTCTTAGCAAATTATATATGGATGATATAGCCATGAGATCAAGATTCTTTTAATCTAATTTTGTACTTTCATGAATCCTGAAGTCTACTAAAATGGTTCTCAGTTAAATAACTATAAAATAGAGAAATAGCAAAACAACTAAAACATCTCGTCATGATCATGTAGTAAGTAGCAGAATTACAAACATTCATCGACTGCACTTGTGTAGGTAGTGAGTTAATCTCCTGCTGCAATAGCTCAGCCTTGCTTTCAATGTCCGACAGGTACGCCATCTTGCGCTCCTTAACTCTTAGTGCAGTACTCCGATTTCGAATGATCATGCAAATAAATTTCACAAAAAATGTAGCACACATAAATTATTTTATGAGATCATTCGGTAAGGTTCAGGACACCTCATAAAGATTGATGAATATAACGTTTATTATGTAGAAGAGAAATACAAAAGTGAGTGTTACATTATTTATGAAATGGTTGGCAAATGCATTAGAGATATATTTAAGCAAGTCACTGAAAGAGAAATAAATACCTAGATAGCGATTGATGTAACTTAAAACTTTTGTTAGAAAATTGGTAAATATGTTAACAATGCCAATATTCCTCCCTAGCTAGCTGGGAAGTCTCCCAGATGTAGTCGAAAGCGTCCTACTTCACACTAGCATCCTACTTCACACGGGTCTAAAAGCTAGAGAACAAGAGCGACTATATGGCAAAGTGGAGCAAAAACAAGTTAATTGCGATCTGAGCTACGACCTAAGGGCAAATATATTCGAGGCTCCCGCCGCACCCCGACATGGATGCTGAATTTGCATTTGTAGATAATCTTGTAGATAGGTGTATTGACTTTGTAAAAAATATACTAGTTTATTTCTTTCTCGGGAAAGAAACAATAATGTTTTTTGTTAAGAAAAACACTAAGAGGAGCTTATTCACCATGATCATATATCCCTTGAACTAGCATACTTCACAAGATCAAAGCAAAGAGCACGGTGCCCTAGACATGTCGTGTACCAATGGAGAAGGTACTGTACATGTAGAAACATGTCTTCATCATGTAATATAAGGATATAAGCTAGGACCTGTCAGTTATAAATATGTGTGATACACAGTAACTAGATGCTTTTAAAGAAAAATATATCTAATAAGAGAATAAGCTTGGCACTATTCTAGCACGAAGTATTATATATATAGGCATGAACTATATGTATCTGAACCTCCGTCCAAGTATGTATGAGAACATAGTACACCACATCCAACAATATTTCTTCGGAATATCCACACAACACAAAAAGGTGGATAATTCCACCAATGTCACAACATAAATATTATTATATTTCCCATATGGTTCCCTGCTTGTAATTTTTATTTGAAGTCACCTTGTAGATGTGTGGTGAAATAATCACCCCACCTGTGATTGTTGAGATTGCTGGAGCAGGGTGGGGTGTTGGACTTCAACAACTAGTTTTTCATTTAGATTTGTATATACAAACATGAATATATAGCCAACTTAGTCATTGGACTCGGTAAAAAAGAACAATTTCATATGTATGGTCCACAGAAATAGGATTACATGTCAATGTGGAGTAAATAACTAGGGGGCCTAGCTAGGGCACGGAATCGGAAAGCTAATTACCACATCAAAAAGTTACGCTAAAATGATTGTGGGAAATCAAAGGTATCAAAATAAGCCGATAAAATTCCCACAAGTTTTAAAATTAAAAAATAATTTTTGTACCAAATGGAAGAGATATATTACAAACAAGTACTCCCTCCGTCCCAAAATTAGTGACTCAACTTTATACTAACTTTAATACGAAGTTAGTACAAACATGAGTCACTTATTTTGGGATGGAGGGAATAATAAATAGACTTCTGAATTGACTCACAATGTGAAGTTTAGAAGCAAAATGCAAAATACGCATCAGAACATGACTTCATTAATGAGCATAACACATTCTAAGCTTACAAAAACAGAAAATTGTAACCTAGAATTGTCATAATTGATTTAGTACTAATAAATCCGGGAGGTTCAAAATAGCTAGCATGTGCCAGTGCACATATTGGCGTTTCAAAAATAATTAATCTATACCTCTCGAAACTGATTGACAAGGGTTGTAAGCACTAAATGCTGAGGAAATTAATCAGATTAGAGATAGCACAACAATTATCGGAACTTGCATTTGTGTTATGTGCATGCAATGTGATTGGATCACTAGTAGAAAAAGGGTCAAATGTGAAGCACATTAGTGCCGGTTTGAATTTGAGCCGGCACTAATGTGACCATTAGTGCCGGTTCCAACGGCTAGGCGAGCGGGCATCATTAGTACCGGTTCGTGGGCAACCTTTAGTACCTGTTCATGCCATGAACCGGTACTAATGAGGCCAGTGCGGCTGTGGTCAGGCTGGGGCCCCCACGAAGACCTTTAGTACCGGTTCATGGCATGAACCGGTACTAGAGTTTCTTAGTAAGCTTATTTTTAGTCCCACCTCGCCAAAAGAGAGGCAGTATGAGCGGTTTATAAGCCGTGAGTGCAGAGACAATGACGAAGAGGCGCAATGCTCACCTGCACATTGATTAGCTTCAAGCCTTTAGGAATAGCATAGATTGCACTAAGCTATGTGCAGTGCAGTCTACACTATTCCGAAAGGCTTGAAGCAAATTAACCAGCATTGCACCTCTTTTTTATTTTTAATAACTTATTTGAACTTCGGACTTATTTTGTGTTCAGTGTGCAGCATTCAAAGCGACGTCATCAATTTCCAACATGTTCTGACATCATTTGTTGTTTTTCGGTCATTTACCTAATTGTTTAGAGAGCTAAATGACCGTGAAATTGAAAATCACTACAAAATGAACTCTGAAAATGTTGAAACTCAGCATGGTATCATCATTTCACCCGCATAGCATGTGCGAAAGAGTAGAGAGGGTCACGGCAAAAACTGGACGCACTTCGTGTACAAACTGGACAAACTCTTTCCGAGTATCAGGGTTTCGGATGAGAACTCATCTGTTACACGGGCACTTCAATGTTTTTTAAACTTATTTGAACTCGGACTTCTTTTGTGTTCAGTATGCAGCATTCAAAGCAACGTCATCAATTTCCAACATGTTCTGACATCATTTGTTATTTTTCGGTCATTTACCTAATTTTTTAGAGAGCTAAATGACCGTGAAATTGAAAATCACTACAAAATGAACTCTGAAAATGTTGAAACTTGGCATGGTATCATCATTTCACCTGCATAGCATGTGTGAAAGAGTAGAGAGGGTCACGGCAAAAACTGGACGCACTTCGTGTATAAACTGGACAAACTCTTTTGGAGTATCAGGGTTTTGGACGAGAACTCATCTGTTACACGGGCACTTCAATGTTTTTTAAACATATTTGAACTCTGGACTTCTTTTGTGTTCAGTATGCAGTATTCAAAGCGAGGTCATCAATTTCCAACATGTTCTGATATCATTTGTTGTTTTTCGGTCATTTACCTAATTGTTTAGAGAGCTAAATGACCGTGAAATTGAAAATCACTACAAAATGAACTCTGAAAATGTTGAAACTTGGCATGGTATCATCATTTCACCCGCATAGCATGTGCGAAAGAGTAGAGAGGGTCATGGCAAAAACTGGACACACTTCGTATACAAACTGGACAAACTCTTTCGGAGTATCAGGGTTTCGGACGAGAACTCATCTGTTACACGGGCACTTCAATGTTTTTTAAACTTATTTGAACTCTGGACTTCTTTTGTGTTCAGTATGGAAAATTCAAAGAGACGTCATCAATTTCCAACATGTTCTGGCATCATTTGTTGTTTTTTGGTCATTTACCTAATTGTTGAGAGAGCTAAATGACCGTGAAATTGAAAATCACTACAAAATGAATTCTGAAAATGTTGAAACTTGGCATGGTATCATCATTTCACCCGCATAGCATGTGCGAAAGAGTAGAGAGGGTCACGGCAAAAACTGGATGCACTTCGTGTACAAACTAGACAAACTCTTTCGGAGTATCAGGGTTTCGGACGAGAACTCATCTGTTACACGGGCACTTCAATGTTTTTTAAACTTATTTGAACTCCAGACTTCTTTTGTGTTCAGTATGCAGCATTCAAAGCGACGTCATCAATTTCCAACATGTTCTGACATCATTTGTTGTTTTTCGGTCATTTACCTAATTGTTTAGAGAGCTAAATGACCGTGAAATTGAAAATCACTACAAAATGAACTCTGAAAATGTTGAAACTTGGCATGGTATCGTCATTTCACCCGCATAGCATGTGCGAAAGAGTAGAGAGGGTCACAAAAAAACTACTCAGAAATAAATAGAAGAAAATAAATAAAGCAGAAAAGAATAAAAGTATACAAAAAAATTACTCAAAAATAAATAGAAGAAAAAAAATAATGCAGAAAAGAAAAAAACTATATAAAAAATTACTCAAAAATAAATAGAAGAAAATAAATAATGCATAAAAGAAAAAAACTATATAAAAATTTGTTGGCGCGCTGTCCAGTGGGCCTGCCAGACCTAGGGTGTGCAAATGCAGACCCAGAAGGGCCAGCAGACTCACAGGGCAGCGCGCCCTAGTTAGGCCCAGAAGCCTGCTATATAGAGAAGCTCGAACGAGCAGCCGCGGCTGGGTTTATAAACCAGTACGGCTGCCCTTCGCTCGGCGAGGTGGGATTAAACTTTGCGCAGCGCAGCGCGCCCCTTTAGTACCGCTTCGTGGCTCCAACCGGTACTAAAGGCCACCCTTTAGTACAGGTTAGAGCCACGAACCGGTACTAAAGGGGCCGTTTCCCGCCCCTTGGCCTGGCGAAAATTGGCCTTTAGTACCGGTTGGTGGCTCCAACCGGTACTAAAGACCCCTCCTATATATATGGCACTTACGAAAAAATCAGTTTCATCGACCACCAGTACTTCTTCTCGATCCAACTTCTTCGCCGCGCCCGTCGCCCATCGCGCGCCGCCCTCGCCGCCCCCGCCGCCCGTCGTCGCCGTCACCACCGTCGCCCCCGCCACCCGTCGTCGCCGTCACCGCCGTCGCCCCCGCCACCCGTCATCGCCGTCACCGCCGTCGCCCCCGCCGCGCCTGTCTCGCCGCCGCCTCTCGCCCGCCGCCCGTCCCCGTCGTCACCCGCCGCCGCCCGTACGCCGCCGCCCCCCGCTCGTACACACATACACACACACACAGACAGACACACACACACATGTACACACACACATACAAACACACACACACACATTGTTTTTACTTATTTTCTATTTTCTGTTGTTTAGATTAATGTTAGATAAATTACGTAGATAATAATGGTAGAATGTTAATGTTAGATGAATTATATGGAAAAGATGTTAAATATTAATGTCAAATATATTTTACATGAATTAGAACAAGTTGAACTAGTTGAATTAGTATAGCTAGATATTAATTAGGTATATATATGAGATTTGAACTAGTTGAATTAATATAACTAGTTTATTTTTAGTATGAAAATTAATAGAACAAGTTTATTTTTAGTAAGAAAAATTAGGTATATGAGATTTGATGATCTAATCAAAATATTACTATATAGAACTACCTACTTTATTTTAGTAAGAAATTAATAGAACTAGTTTATTTTTAGTAAATGCTTAGTTGAATTAATAGAACTAGTTTATTTAGTTGAATTAATAGAACTAGTAAGTGTTTAATGTTTCACCTATATATGAACATATGTTAGATATTAATGTCAAATGTTAGATGAATTAGATATAAATTATATGTTAGATCTATATTTAATTTAGTTATATGAGATTTCATTATCTAATTAACATTTTATTATATAGAACTAGTTACCTTATTTTAGTAAGAAAATTAATAGAACTAGTTTAGTTGAATTAGTTCAATTAATTAGGTATATTTCTCGTAAGTGCTTAGTTGAATTAGTTCAATTAATTAGTTGAACTAGTTGAATTAACAGAATTAGTTGAATTAATAGAACTAATAAGTGTTTAATGTTTCACCTATGAACATAGGAATGTCGTCTGACGACGAACACGATTTCATTATGTGCGAATACTGCGAAGACCAGCGCGGCCTGTGCGGCAGAAATTTTCTAGTTGATGATAGACGCTTCAGCATCAAGCTAGATGAGAACTTCGAAGTGGATACAGTAAGTCACAACGACAAGTCTTTTTTCGTAATTAAGCATGACTTATGCTTCATTTGCTTCAACTTTTAATTTTAATTTTTCACTATTCTACTAGTGTATCCCCTGCCATGCAAGAATTTTTGTCTTGGATAAGATAGGTTTCAGTCCTAACGAAACTATAGAGGTAAAAAGAGTTTACTTGAAGACCGAGCATGGTTATACCTTCAACGTCAAATTATACAATGCAGACACATACACCTATTTTGAATGCAAAACTTGGCAAGCACTATGCAAGGCTTATGCATTTGAGCCTAATATGGTTATCACCTTTGATATTCGTCCGGAAGATGATATTGAAGGTAATAGAGACATTTAGGTCGATGTGCAGACGCCTCCAGTTCTACCATTATGTGAGTTTCTCAACCATATTTATGTCTTTGATATGAGATTATTTGAATCAGTTGAATAATTAATATATCTCAATTTATATTGACAGCTTACTTCCAATCAAGCAAACATGTCCGGTGCTTGGTAGACAGGACCGTCCACTGTCCCGGGGCTGAACTAAACTGCGAGGAGACAAGTCATTATGTTTCATGGCTTGAGGATCTTGATGCTATCAAGACAAATTTCTTTCCTGCACTTAGAAATGTTAGTACTCAAAACGTGCGACCAATAGTGTTCGTACTGAACTACGGTCACATATATTTAGGAAAGATGGTAAGATTTCTACTATTTCTCCTCAGTGCATCTTTTGCATACATTATTTTTTTAAGCTAAACTTCATTGCTAAGTATGTTACTATATGATGTTCTTCAACAGGGACTCCCGATGAATGTTGTGCCTGATTGGATCGAGACTAAAGGTACCATGAATATTGTTAGCTTACGGCCAAGATATCCTACAATGCACTCTAGTGCATTCAGGATTTCTAATAGCGAGGAATGCTTAATAGTAAAAGACTGGAGCAAAATTGTGAACGATCACAGAGAAGTACTAGGGGGCAGCAATCAGAAGCGCAACCCACGATTAGGAGATAGGTTCATCTGCATGCTCCAATATGATGAATCAGCAAAGCTATACATGTTCTATGCTATTTTACCTGAGAGAGAGCAGCAGGAGTGATTAATTAGCTAGTTCATGCTCTTAGTACTTGTCCTCTCATGTCCGTGTTCTTCGTCCTGAACTTAATCTCAAAGAGTGATTTGCTTTTGTGGTGTTATGAATGCTTATAATATCATTACCATGTTGAACTCGATGATATCTTTGCTATGAAAACCGTTGGTGATGATATATATGATGCAAGAGTTTTTATATTAATATGATGATGGTGATGATGATGAGTTATATTATATCATTTATGAAAGAAATTGCATATTAGTTTCAACTGGATGGATTCTAGCTAAGTGATCAAGTATATGCCATATCCATATTACCTCGATCACTTAAGTAGGTGATCAAGTATATATAATATGGATATGACATATACTTGATGACTTACCTAGGATCCACGCATCCAGTCAAACTAATATGCGGTACATTCATCTAATGATTTAACAACTCATTATAATGTAAAACAATCACTAAATTAAATTGAAAACACAAAATTAAAGTAAAAATAAAAAATAAAACCAAAACACACCCAAACATTTAGTACCGGTTGGTGTTACCAACCGGTACTAATGTCCTACGCGCCCACGGAGCTGACTCGTGCCACGTGGTTGCCCTTTAGTACCGGTTCGTGCTGAACCGGTACTAAAGGGGGGGGGGGCTTTAGTGCCTACAATTTAGTGCCGGTTACCAAACCGGCACTAAAGGGCCTTACGAACCGGTGCTATTGCCCGGTTCTGCACTAGTGGATGTTCCTATCCCATGTATATTGTTTTTCTTTAAGGTTTCTAGCACTAGTGCAGAACCGGGCAATAGCACCGGTTCGTAAGGCCCTTTAGTGTCGGTTCGGTAACCGGCACTAAATTGTGGGCACTAAAGCCCCCCCCCCTTTAGTATCGGTTCAGCACGAACCGGTGCTAAAGGGCAACCACGTGGCACGAGCCAGCTTCAGGGGCAGGGAGCCCTTTAGTACCGGTTGGTGACACCAACTGGTGTTAAAAGGTTGGGGGTGGGTTTATGATTTCTTTTTTATTTAATTTTGTGTTTTCCATTTAATTCTTTTTCGTTTGCTGGTATTTTACGATACTACATATTGTACACGTTATGCATATATATAAATAGAATTTCTAGTAGAACCGATCATAATGTATATATATATATATATATATATATATATATATCATCGAATGTCTCACAACCACCATTAATTAATTCACACACACACACACAATTAGCTAGCTATCTACAATTTCTCCTAATTGGTGCCTTCAGAGCAAGTGGCATTAGCCTAATTGGTGCCTTCGGAGCACGATAACAACTGGAAGTGGTTCATGGTGGCGGTAGCGGGTAATAGTATTCTCCTTTGGGATCTATGACCTGGTCGAGCAAAAATCCCGCTATTTCCTCTTGAATTGCTTCTATGCGGTCCTCTGTTAGGAGCTTCTCCCGCACCTCTTTGAACTGTTACGAAGGAGATCAATATGCATGTGTATTAGTTGTGTGACTAGATATCGATAATGGTGTAAAAATTGTGAATAGTGTTCTGACAAACGTACCCACTCCTGTCTTTGAGATCTGCTCCTTTCGGACGCCATCATGCGAATGTTCTCGCAAACGTAGTATGCACACAGATTATTCCCCGGCGCCTGCTTTAGGGCCTTTACGAGAATGGAATTTGATCATATAATAATTAATCAAGCATGATAATTAAAGAGATGGCTGCTAGCTAGTACTACTTAATTACTTACCTGGGGTCGATACCATTTCAGATTTTGTTTCCATGGGCCTGGAGTGGCCCTGATGAACTTTGTCCAAGCCCTGCCCGCCGACAAAGAAAATGAATAAATGGGTTATTAAATAGTTGTTATTAGGAAATGACGAACTAATTAAATAGGCCGAGATATAGTTAATAATGATTGAAATTACCTGTTGACTATCCCCTTCATGATGGTGTAGTCACTTGCTTTCTTAAGTAGTGAGTCTAGTACTTCAACTGTTCCTTCATCAACTTTAATGATTAACAAGATCCAGTGAAATCTGCATGCACACACGTTCGCATGTCTTAATTAAGCGGGCATATGTAAGCAAAAACATGTAGCTAGCAAGTAGGCAAAAACAGAATTTGTAGTACAAGACAGTGTGACTCACTCGAAGTTGTAAGGAAGTAGTATATCTTCATTGTATTTGAGGCGCTTGAAGAACTCTAGCATTCTTTTCTCTACACTTTTTTCGTAATATGGATCTAATTTCCATGTGTATTCATTATGGTATTTGGGTCAACGAACCCAATGCCATAGCGTCCACCTTTTTTCATTTCATAAATCTTCATCCTACATAATACCACAGAAAAGAATATAGTGAGGATAATTACAGGTAACGATTGATCAAAATGATCACTACAGCTAGCTTGAGACTTAAATTACAGAAAGAAATCACTTACATACAATAGCAACTGACAATAGATTTGTCGAGTGCGTCTTGATTGTATAGCTGAAATAGTTCTGAATACTCAACGGTCACAGCTTTCTGATGGTAGTAATGATCCTTCTTGACATTCACCATGAGGGACTCTCGATTGGAAATCTTGGTAATGTCCATGTACCATTGATGCAATTCATACATTCTCGTTGGGAGCTTCTTGACCTTGTCTGGCTCGACCAAAGGTTGGCCCCGGACATATTTATGTTTTATTTCCTCCTCTCTAGTCGGAGACATGGGTTCGATATCGAGGAGTTGTCCAACAGTGATCATGAGCGTTTCAGCCTGCTCAATACGCTCCTCGGTTATTACCACATCGCCCAGCCCGGGAACGTTAACGGTTTGCCCACAATAATATTGGGCGCGCCTACTCTCATGCGTTGTTGGCACAACAAGCGGGGGGATTGATTGCGCCGCCTGTTCTCCCAAATGGGGAACGGTTTTACCGCTCCTTTTGCCAGCTGATTTGCTTGAGCTCGCCTCTTTCTATAGACGTGCTCGATTTAACTTCTTGATGTGGCGCTCATAGTCTGTGTCAACAGGCTTGGGAGCTGGTGCTCTAGCCATACGAATGAAGTGGTCAATCTTTTCCACAGGCACTTTCTCCCTTGGCGGCGGTGGCGGTTTCGGTGCAAAATGGGCTTCCACCTCGGCCTTCGATATGGCTACGTTTTCCTCCTCGTACTTGTCGTAAGGCCTCTGCGGAAGAGGCGCGAGGCTTGGACCATATTGAAATCTCTTGCCTCCGCTTGTACCTCCAGTACTACCTCGACTTGTACCGCTACGCACCATAGCTGAGGCAGCTCTCTTCCGTGATTGCTGAGGCGGCGAAGACAGCTGACGTGGCTGAGTTGGAGGAGGAGGAGTGGCTGAAGCTGTGCCGGACTTGGAGGAGGAGTGGCCTGAAGCTGTGCCGGACTTGGAGGAGGAGTGGCCTGACGCTTTGCCGGACTTAGAGGAGGAGGAGTGGCCTAAAGCTGTGCCGGACTTGGAGGAGGAGTGGCCTGACGCTTTGCCGGACTTGGAGGAGGAGGAGTGGCCTGAAGCTGTGCCGGACTTGGAGGAGGAGTGGCCTGACGCGTTGGTGGACTTGGAGGAGCGGGAGTCTGCTGACTCGGTGGCGGACTTCGATGAGGAGTCGGATGACGCGGTGTCGGTGGCCTTCGAAAGATGATGCAATCCTTTCTCCATAGGATGATACGATGGTTGGCCTCTCCGAGTGTGTGCTCATCGTCACCTCCAGGAATGCCAAGCTCTAGCCCCGAATATTGGTCCACCACCTCATCAACCAAGACACGAGCATAGCCTGCTGGAATCGGGTTGTAATGGAAGGTTGCCTCGGGGGGATTTGTAAAAGCAAGGGCGTCCGCCACCTTCATGGATATGCTCTTCATTTTGAAGTGTAGCTCGCAGTTAGTGTTCTCCATGATGTCATCCACTAGGTAGCTATCCAGCAATGCGTCGCCCGGGGCGGAACCTACGATGCTTCTCGGCATGAATGGGACGGTGCTATCCAATGGTGGATCATCCGCTAGCTGCTGTAGCTGCTGAGACCCCCTTTGCTGGATAAGTGAGTCGATCTGCTCCTGCTGCCGCTGGAATTTGACTGCCAAGTCTGCGTGCATTGATTCTAGGCCTTGAAGGCGTTCATAGTCTAGGTTCCTCTGTTCCTCCTCCATCTTCCTCTTCTTCTCCGCAATCTTCTTTCTCGCACAGGTTCTGTAGTCGATGTTCTAGTCCAAAAACCCCTCATACCACGGAATAGCGCCCATGCCTCGTGTTCTTCCCGGGTGTTCAGGATTTCCTAGGGCACGCGTAAGCTCGTCGTTCTCTCTGTTGGGCTGGAACACCCCCGATCGAGCCTCTTCTATTGCAACAAGTAGCTTATCTTCGGCTCCGTCCAGACATGCCTTCTTCGAAACTTTGCATGTCTTCAGGTCCAACTCCCCCCCCCATGCGCATAGAACCAAGTCCTGCACCTGGGGGGCCAGCTCAATGTTTCTGGAGTGACACCTGCATCCTCCATCTCTTTCTCAGACTTATCCCACTTAGGCATTCCCACCGCATATCCACCTGTCCCCAGCTTATGGAACTTATCCTTTTTTGCGGCATTGGCCTTGTTTATTCTCGACCGTTCCTTAGATAATTCCGAATCCTTGAATTTCACGAAATCGTCCCAATGAGCACTTTGCTTCTCTAGTGTTCCCTCGAATACTGGAGTCTTCCTTCCTCCCTTGACGTACTTGGCCCATTCACGATTCTTGTGGTTCTTGAATGCAATCGCCATCTTCCTAAGAGCAGCGTCCTTGACTTTCTCCACATATGCATATGTGAAATTATCTGGTAGGCTGAAATGTTCCATCACTCCTGGACGTGGATTTGCTGGCTCTCTCCATTCTTGAAGGGAGATGGAGTTGGTCCTTCACAAGAACTCCGCACTGACGAATGAACTTGTCCGCAATCTTCTTAGGCGCTAATGGTTCGCCATTAGGTTTGATGGCCTCGATATTGTACTTTACACCCTCCTTCAACTTTTTGTTCGGGCCTCGTTTCTTGTTGCCTGAAGATTTGCTCGATCCGGATGGCTGAAAGAAGAAAGATCGATTCGTTAATATATCTTCAAGTCATTTAAAACATGTGATGATCACCAGATGCCTGCTTATATAAATATATATACCTCGCCGGTCTTTGTTGTTTCAAGATCAACATTTTCTTCGTCATGTTCATAGTTCATGACTTCATCAATTCGCTCGTCGCGATCGAATATCATATCACCCTCCCTGGTGTTGTTTAGATATTCGGAGCCGTCATAATCTTCTTCATTCTGATCATCATCTGGCCCGCGAGGATTGCGTATGATATTGAACAGGGCCTCTTCTCCCTCTCAGCCGGTATTGTCCGCCATAGATTTTGTTTAACTAATCCAAAAGAAATATATTCAAATTACAATGCATGGATGCAATCAATTAATAAGGAAAAACTGAATCAATCATTGTACATAATAAGCATCATCGAATATAATCTCGAATACGTCGTCTCGAATAATAGACATAATCTCGAATACATCATCTCGAATAATATATATAATCTCGAATAAATCATCTTGAATATTATATATCAAATACATCACTAGCTAGCTAGCTAGTTAATAAAGATCGAATACTAGAGAGTAATCTAGGCGGTGGACAACCAAAGTGAAGGAACCATCACTGGATCATAGCTCGGATGATCTCCCCAAAGAACCTGCCATGTATTGGAGAACCTGACGTCCATAGCAGCCATGTAGAGATGGACGTGCTCGTCCTCCTCCCTGACACGGCGATGTACCACCTCCGGCGGGGCCGGCTCTCTCCGCACCAAAAGTGGCCCACGTGAATGCCACCAAAGGAGATGAGGGTCGACGATGGGACCCGGGGCCGGGTTCCTCACCAAGCGTTGCGCCCCTGAAGGTAGCACCTCCCAGTGCCAGCCCGGCGGAGCCCAGTCCCGGACATGGGTCCTTTGAAGCAGGACGTCGTAGCGAATGGGTCGACGGCGAGGATGCGGGCCGGGCATCGTCGACAACAAATACTATATGCCGCAAAAGTAAAGTAACATTTTTTAAATGATGGATTGTGATTTCATATATGCAAATTCTAAATTTTGTAACTAAAACTAACATTTTTAATATTTCTATAACTAAAACTAACATTTCTAATATTTCTATAACTAAAAAACATTTCTATATAACTAAAAAACATTTCTGTATAACTAACATTTCTAATATAACTACCATTTCTAATATTTTTATATAACTAACATTTCTATTACTTCTATATAACTAACATTTCTAATATTTCTATAACTAAAAAACATTTCTATATAACTAACATTTCTAATAATTCTATAACTAAAAAACAGAAAGATTGCTGACAATTCTATAACAATGTGTGTGTGTGTGTGTGTGTGGTTGGCGGCCGGGGCAGGAGCTCACCGGCGAGGCGCGACGACAGGTGGCGGCGATGGGGATGGGGACGGGGACGGAGACGGCGACGGGGACGGGGCGGCGATGACGGGGACGGGGACGGGCCGAGCGGGGACGGCGGGGACGGGGACGGACGGCGACGGGGACGGGGACGGGGGCGGCGACGAGGGGCGGCGGCGACGGGGCAGAGGAGAAAGAAGCAGGGAGAGATGAGAAACTGACAATTTTTTTGAAGTGTTTTCTTATATAGAACACACCTTTAGTACCGGTTGGAGCCACCAACCGGTACTAAAGGTCTGTTTTGGCCAGGCGAAGCGGCGGGAACCGCACCCCCTTTAGTACCGGGTCGTGGCGCCAACTGGTACTAAAGGCCCCCCCTTTACTATCGGTTGGAGCCACGACCCGGTACTAAAGGGGGTGCGCTGCCAGGCAAGGGGCGCAAAAGTTTAGTCCCACCTCGCTAGCCGAGGGGCACTTGCACCTGCTTATAAGCCCCGCCGTCGCTGCTGTCTCGAGCTCCTCTCTTAAGCAGGCCTTCTGGGCCTACCTCTGCTGCGATGCCCTGTTGGGACTACTGGGCTAGCGGGCCTGCATCCTGGCCCAACTAGAATTTGGGTTTCTAGTCGTATGCACGCCGCTGTGGCCCAGTAAGTGGGCTTTTTTTCTTATTTTTTTGCTTTATTTATTTTTGTTTTATTTATTTTTGAGTTGTTTTTTGCTGTATTTAGAGTTTCTTTGTGAATATTTTTTCTTTAGGTACAAAAAATTACAAACTTTCTGTTAGTACCGGTAGTTTACAAATTTGAATAGTTTAAATTTTGAATTATTTGAAATTTGTGTGAATCACTAGTTTGTGAATAACTTAACTTTGAAAATAGATTTTTCAGTGATTCTTTTTTCTTATGTTTAATATTAGTGTGTTTTATCATTATATTCAATTTGGTAATGCTTATGTTATTTAAAAAATGAAATGCCTTTGTAACGGATGAGTTTTCGTCCGAAACCCTGATACTTCGAAAGAGATTGTCCATTTTGTACACGAAGTGCATCTAGTTTTTGCGGTAACCCTCTCTAATTTTTTGCACATGCTATGTGAGTGAAATTATGATACAATGCCAACTTTCAACCTTTTCTGAGTTCATTTGAAATGCTTTTCAATTTCAGGGTTATTTAGCTGGAAAAAATCAGTAAATGCATGAAAGAATTTGCTTGCACATAAAATTTCTTCGCATTTCAAATGCCAAAACACATAACTAGCTACCCTAACTATTACAGAGATTCCCTCCTGGGTGTGAAACACAGAAGAAAGTGATGATAGTGAAGCCGATCACATCCCAGATCTTTGGGTGTGAAACTTTTTCTTCGCGTGTGCCCCTTTGCGCCATAGCCATGGAAAATCTTCATCATTTAACTGGATGCTCGGGTCAATATTCACTGCGAATGGAACAATTTCATCAAACTTTTCATAATCTCCTGACATGTTTGTCTTGTCATCCACTCCCATGATGTTTCTCTTCCCAGAAAGAACTATGTGCCACTTTGGCTCATCGTACGATGCATTCGCTTCCTTATCTTTTCTTTTTCTCGGCTTGGTAGACATGTCCTTCACATAGAAAACCTGTGCCACATCATTGGCTAGGACGAATGGTTCGTCTGCATACGCAAGATTGTTGAGATCCACTGTTGTCATTCCGTACTGCGGGTCTTCCGTTACCCCGCCTCGTGTCATATTGACCCATTTGCACCGAAACAAAGGGACCTTCAAACCACGTCGATAGTCAAGTTCCCATATGTCCTGTATATAACCATAATATGTTTCCTTTCCCGTCTTGGTTTCTGCATCAAAGCGGACACCACTGTTTTGGTTGGTGCTCTTCTTATCTTGGGCGATTGTGTAAAATGTATTATCATTTATCTCGTATCCTTTGAAAGTCATTATATTCGAAGATGGTAACTGGGACAACAAGTACAGGTCATCTTCAATAGAGGCATCATGCATGGTACGTGTCTGCAACCAGCTGGCGAAACTCCTGGTTTGTTCACGCGTAATTCAGTGATCAGACCGCTCCGGGTGTTTGGAGCGTAGCAAATTCTTGTGTTCATCCATATACGGAGCCACCAAGGCGGAATTCTATAGAACTGTGTAGTGTGCTTCAGTGAGAGAATGTCCGTCCATACATATTATTTGTTCCCCTCCTAGCGTGCCTTTTCCATCCAGTCTGCCCTTATGCCGTGATTCAGGAACACCAACCGGCTTAAGGTCAGGAATAAAGTCAATACAAAACTCAATGACCTCCTCATTTTCATGGCCCTTGGAGATGCTTCCTTCTGGCCTAGCACGGTTATGAACATATTTCTTTAAGACTCCCATGAACCTCTCAAAGGGGAACATATTGTGTAGAAATACAGGACCCAAAACGTTAATCTCTTCACATAGGTGAACTAGGACGTGCGTCATGATGTTGAAGAAGGATGGTGGGAACACCAACTCGAAACTGACAAAACATTGCACCAAATCATTCTCTAACCTTGGTATGATTTCTGGATCGATTACCTTCTGAGAGATTGCATTGAGGAATGCACATAGCTTCACAATGGCTAATCGAACGTTTTTCGGTAGAAGCCCCCTCAATGCAACCGGAAGCAGTTGCGTCATAATCACGTGGCAGTCATGAGACTTTAGGTTCTGGAACTTTTTCTCTGCCATGTTTATTATTCCCTTTATATTCGACGAGAAGCCAGATGGTACCTTAATACTGAGCAGGCATTCAAAGAAGATTTCCTTCTCTTCTTTGGTAAGAGCGTAGCTTGCATGACCCTGATATATGCCGTCTTTTCCGTGCATACGTTGCTGGTCCTCCCGTGCCTCAGGTGTATCTTTTGTCTTCCCATACACGCCCAAGAAGCCAAGCAGGGTCACACAAAGATTCTTCATCACATTCATCACGTTGATTGCGGAGCGGACCTCTAGGTCTTTCCAATAGGGCAGGTCCCAAAATATAGATTTCTTCTTCCACATGGGTGCGCATCCGTCAGCGTCATTCAGAACAGGTTGTCCACCAGGACCCTTTCCAAAGACCACCTTCAAATCCTTGACCATATCATGTACATCAGCACCAGTACGGTGGCGAGGCTTCGTCCGGTGATCCGCCTCACCTTTGAAATTCTTGCCTTTCTTTCTTACGGGATGCCTGCTCGGAAGAAATCGACGATGTCCCAGGTACACATTCTTCTTACAATTAGCCAAATATATACTGTCGGTATCGTCCAAACAATGTGTGCATGCGCGGTATCCCTTGTTTGTCTGTCCTGAAAGGTTACTGAGAGCAGGCCAATCATTGATGGTCACGAACAGCAACGCCTTTAGGTCAAATTCTTCCCCCATGTGCTCATCCCACGCACGTACACCTGTTCCATTCCACAGTTGTAAGAGTTCTTCAACTAATGTCCTTAGGTACACATCAATGTCGTTGCCGGGTTGCTTAGGGCCTTGGATGAGCACTGGCATCATAATGAACTTCCGCTTCATGCACAACCAAGGAGGAAGGTTATACAAACATAGAGTCACAGGCCAGGTGCTATGGTTGTTGCTCTGCTCCCCAAAAGGATTAATGCCATCTGTGCTTAGACCAAACCATACGTTCCTTGCGTCATCTGCAAAGTCCTTCCCGTACTTTCTTTTGATTTTTCTCCACTGTGACCCATCAGCGGGTACTCTCAACTTTCTGTCTTTCTTACGGTTTTCTCTGTGCCATCGCATCGCCTTGGCATGCTCTTTGTTTTGGAACAAACGTTTCAACTGTGGTATTATAGGAGCATACCACATCACCTTGGCAGGAATCTTCTTCCTGGGGCGCTCTCCCTCGACATCACCAGGGTCATCGCGGCTGATCTTATAGCGCAATGCACCGCATACTGGGCAAGCGTTCAAATCCTCGTACTCACCGCGGTAGAGGATGCAATCATTAGGGCATGCATGTATCTTATGCACCTGTAACCCTAGAGGGCAGACAACCTTCTTTGCTTCGTACGTACTCTCGGGCAATTCATTGTCCTTTGGAAGCATATTCTTTATCATTACCAGCAACTTTCCAAATCCCTTGTCAGATACACCATTCTCTGCCTTCCATTGTAGCAATTCTAGTGTGGTGCCCAGCTTTTTCTTGTCACCTACGCAATTCAGGTACAACAATTTTTTGTGATCCTCTAACATGCGCTGCAACTTCTTCTTGTCCAAATCACTTGCGCAGTTTCTCTTTGCATCGGCAATGGCTCGACCTAGATCATCAACGGGCTCATCTGATGCCTCTTCTTCAGCTTTTTCCCGCATTGCTGGCTCAGCTTCTTCCCACATTACCGCCTCAGCTTCTTCCCTCATTGTTGTATCATCGTATTCAGGAAACCCATGGCCAGGATAGCTGTCGTCGTCCTCTTCTTCTTCATTGTCTTCCATCATAACCCCTCTTTCTCCATGCTTGGTCCAAACATTATAGTGGGGCATGAAACCGGACTCAAACAGGTGGACGTGAATGGTTCTTGACGTAGAGTAATTGTGACCATTCTTACAGCCAGCACATGGACAAGGCATAAAACCATCCCCCCGCTTGTTTGCCTCAGCCGCAAGCAGAAAAGTACGCACGCCATTAATGAACTCGGGAGAGCATCGGTCATTGTACATCCATTGCCGGCTGATCTTCAATACACAGCACCGAAAACACCAAATTAATACAATACATAAAGTTCATACATAAAGATCATACAACACTTAAATGCAACAAACAAATAACTCTCTAGCTAAAGAATTTAAATGGAACAACAAATGCGATCAAGATCGCAACTAAGGTAACAATTGATCCAACAGCATAATGATACCAAGCCTCACTATGAATGGCATATTTTCTAATCTTTCTAATCTTCAAGCGCATTTTCTCCATCTTAATCTTTTGATCATCAACAACATCGGCAACAGGCAACTCTAATTCTATCTTCTCCCCCTCAATTCTTTTCAATTTTTCCTTCAAATCCTCGTTTTCTCTTTCAACTAAATTTAACCTCTCGACAATAGGGTCGGTTGGAATTTCCGGTTCAACTACCTCCTACATACAAATATCTATGTCAACTTGATGGGCATAATTTGTCATAAACACGAAATGCAATGAATAGTTTTAAAAGAGAATATACCACATCTGAATCATAACCCGGACGAGGGCCGACGGGGACGGATATCAAAACCATGGCACTATGTATAACAAACAACGTATGGGTAAGATAATTATACGAGTAACTATATATCCAAATCACACAAACATCAATTTTTTATATAAAACTTCATGAACAAGAGGCTCACCACAAGGTGGTGCCGGCGACGGGACGTTGCGAGCGATCGACGGTGGTTACGACGGAGATTTAGAAGGTACTAAGTAAACCACACCTACATATGCAAACTAAGTGTTATTTTTTACCTCAAATTGCATATAAATCAAATACTAGCATATATATAATTCCTCCCAAATTACTAAACTCAAAAATCAATCACTATATAAAACATTGCACGAGCTAATCTAGCAATGAGAGATGAAAGGACAAAGTTGCTAACCTTTGTGATCATTTGAATGGATGGGGGCCTTCAAATCTTGACAAATTTTGGGCAAAATGTGTGATGAGCTTGAGAGGAAGAGGGAAAAGAACAGAGAGGAGAGGGGAAAGGGGAAGAACAGAGCGAGCTCGGGTGGATGAAAGGTCTATGTAGGACGACCTTTAGTACCGGTTCGTGATACGACCCGGTACTAAAGGTGCTGGAGGGGCCCCGGACTGACAACATCCTGCCACCACTCACTTTAGTACCGGTTCGTGGCACGAACCGATGCTAAAGGTTCGCCACGAATCGGTACTAATGAGAGCGGCCGGCTAGCTGTTGGAATCGGCACTAATGCACACATTAGTGCCGGCTCAAATTCAAACTGGCACTAATGTGCTTCACATTTGACCCTTTTTCTACTAGTGTAGTGAGGCAAACTTAGTGATATACACATATTTCACGACAAAAAATAATAGTAAAATGCAAGATATATACTAAATATAGCATATTGATCCTAACGTCCAAAATTTAAATAATCAAGAAGGAAGAAAAACATAAACATATGGTATGAGTTCACAATCAAAAATCTGTTTGTCATCATCCATCTCCAGCTCACTTCGTCCATAAATAAGTTATGTGTGTTGGCTTGCATTGAACAATAGTGATCACCGTTTTCCATTATGCGCCACCACAAGAACATAAGGTAAGTTACTTGAGATGCAAGGAAAGAGAAAAGCATACCATTCATCATTTTGTATTGTTGCTCCAATCCCTGCAGCTTGAGCATCATCATATTATTTTCAGTTGCAAGCACATCAGCTGTACTCTACAAACATATACTCAAAATAAATAATAATAAGATTGTATAAAACATTGATTTATTATGTAAATTCTTCATAAAGAAGTTATTTTTATCGCGCTTTTGCCTTTGTATTCAACACCGAGTATCCTAGCTTTAGTTGATGGCTTCATTAATTTGAAGTTCGGCTGTTATGCCTTTTTCTCTAAAAAAACCTTTGTCACCGAATTATATATGAATAATATAGCCACGAGATCAAGATTTTTTTAATCTAATTTTGTACTTTCATGAATCCTGAAGTGTAATAAGATGGTTATCACTTAAATAATTATAAAATAGAGAAATAGCAAAACCACTAAAACATCTGCTCATGATCTTGTAATAAGTCGGTAGAATTACAAACCTTCATTGACTGCACTTGTGCAGCTAGTGAGTTAGTCTCCTGCTGCAGTAGCTCAGCCTTGCTTTCAAGGCCCGACAGGTACGCCATCTTGCACTGCTTACCTCTTAGTGCAGTACTCCGGTATGGAATCATCCTGCAAATAAATTTCACACAAAAGAGCGTATACATAATATATTTTATGAAGTCATTAGGTAAGGTTCAGGACACCTCATGAAGATTGATGAAAATAACTTTTATTACGTAGAAGAGGAATACTAAAGTGAGTGTTAAATAATTTATGAAATGGTTGGAAAATGCATTAGAGATATATTTAAGCAAGTCACTGAGAGTGCAATAAATACCACAATAGTGATTGATGTAACTTAAAACTTCTATTAGAAAATAGGTTGATATGTTAACAATGTTAGTATTCCTCCCTGGCTAGCTGGGACTTCTCTCGGATGTAGTCCAAAACTTCCTACTTCACACTAGCGTCCTACTTCACACGGGCCTAAAAGCCAGTGAATAAGAGCGACTAGATAGCGGGTAGAAAAGTGGAGCAAAACAAGTTAATTGGGATCTGAGCTGCGACCTAAGGGCAAATATATTCGAGGCTCCCGCTGTGCCTCGACACGAAAGCTGAATTTGCATCTGTAGATGATCTTGTGGATAGGTGTATTGACCTTGTAAAAAATCTACTAGTTTATTTCTTTCCCAGAGAAACAACAATATTTTCTGTTAACAAAAACACTAAGTGGAGCTTATTCACCATGATCTGCTTCCTTTGTTTATTAACATATATCCCTTGAACCATCATACTTCAAAAGTTTGAAGCAGAGAGCACGGTGCCCTAGACATGCCATGCACCAATGGAGAGGTAATGTACATGCAGAAACATGTATTCATCATGTAATATAAGGAGATAAGCTAGGACCTGTCACTTATAAATATAATATGTAATATGTTTATATATATATATATATATATATATATATATAGGGTCACGCTATTCGTCACCCTAGGTGAGGAATAGTTATTCTTCACCCCCTCTCTATTTTGACGTCAATGCACCATATTTTTAGGTTTCGTAAATTTTGTCCTATTTCATACGTAAAAAGTGAACATAAGAAAATATATACTCGTTGTAAAAAATATTTTATGTTATGTAAAGTTACGACCGTAAAAACATACATAAAAATGCGATATTTTTGGTCTTATAACCTATTTTTTTTGTTTTCTTATACCAAATTTTATGTAGTGAATCAATATGAATGTAACTATTTGTATTACAAATGTAATTTGTTTATAAAGCGATTGTAAGATTACCTCGGGTGAAGAATAATTTATTATGCACCCTAGGTGATGAATAGCAACTATATATATATATATATATATATATATATATATATATATATATATATATATATATATATATATATATATATATATATATATATATATATATATATCCGAGCCTCCATCCAAGTATGTATGTGAGAACATAGTACACCACATCCAACAATATAAAATTCACACAACACAACACAAAAAGGGTGATAATTCCACCAGTGTTACAACATAAATATTATATTTCCTATATGGTTCCCTGCTTGTACTTTTATTTAAGTCACCCTGAGGATATGTGCTGAAATAATCATGGCTCCTCGTGTGATTGTTGAGATTGCGGGAGCAGTATGAGGCGTTGGACTTTAGCAACTAGTGTTTCATTTAGATCTGTATACATAAACATGAACGTATACCCAACTTAGTCACTGAACTAGGTAAAAAAGAACAATAATGTACATATGACCCACAGAAAAAAGATTAGTTGTTAATGTGGAGTAAATAACTAGGGGGGGCTAGGTAGGGCATGGAATCAAAAATTTAATTACTACCTGTAAAAGTCATGGTAAAATGATCTGGGCAATCAAAGGTATCAAAATAAGCCGATAAAATGTCAACAAGTTTTAAAATGAAAAAAAAGTTTTCGTACCAAATTGAAGAGGTATATTACACACCAATAATAAATAGACTTCTGAGCTGACTCATGATGTGAACTTTACAAGCAAAATGCAAAATACACACCAGAACATGACTTAATGCACATAACACATTCTAAACTTACAAAAAAAGAAAATGGTAACCTCGAATTGTCATAATTGATTTACTGCTAATAAAAACCGGGAGGTGCAAAATAGCTAGCATGAGACAGTGCACATATTGGCGTTTCAAAATAATTAATCTACATCTCGAAACTGATTGACAAGGGTCACAAGAACTGAATGCTGAGGAAATTAATTGGATTAGTCATAACACAACAATTCTCGGAACTTGCATTTGTGTTATGTGCATGCGATACGATGGATGTTCCTATCCCATGTATATCATTTTTCTTTAATGATTCTAGTGAGGAGTAATATACACATATTTCATGAGAAAAATTGATTGTAAAAAGCAAGGTATATACTAAGTATAGCATATTAATTATAACATCCAAAAGTCATATAACCAAGAAGGAAAAAACATAAACATATGGTATAAATTCAGAATCAAAAATATGTATGTCATCATCCATCTCCAGCTCACTTCATGCATAAATAAGTTATGTGTGTTGGCTTGTATTGCACAACGGTGATCACTGTTTTCCTTTGTGCACCACCACAAGAATGTAAGATAAGTTACTTGAGATGCAAGGAAATAAAAAAGCATACCATTCATCAGCTTGTATTGTTTCTCCAATCACTGTAGCTTGAGCTTCATCATATTGTTTTGAGTTGCAAGCCCATCAGTTGCACTGTACAACCATATATTCGGGAGAAATAATTAGAAGACCGTATAAAATATCAATTTATTATATAAATTCTCAACATAAAGATGTTTTTTATCACGCTTTTGCGTTTGTATTCAGTACCAAGTATCCTAGCTCTGGTTCATGGCTTCATTAATTTGAAGTTCAGCTTTTATGCTTTTTTCTCAAAAAAAACCTTTCTCGGCGAATTATATATGGATGATGTAGCCACGAGATAGAAAAAATTAATCTAATTTTGTACCTTCATGAATCCTTAAGTCTAATAAAATTGTTCTCACTTAAATAATTATAAAATATAGAAATAGCAAAACTACTAAAACATCTGCTCATGATCATGTAATAAGTTTGCAGAATTACAAACCTTCATCGACTGTAGTTGTGCATGTAGTGAGTTAGTCTCCTGCTGCAGTAGCTCAGTCTTTCTTTCAAGGTCCGACAGGTATGCCATCTTGCATTGCTTACCTCTTAGTGCAGTACTCTGGTTTTGAATGATCCTGCAAATAAATTTCACACAAAATAGCGTGCGCATAAAATATTTTATGAGTTCATTCGGTAAGGTTCAGGACACCTCACAAAGAATCATGAAAATAAATTTTATTATGTAGAAAATAAATACTAAAGTGAGTGTTAAATAATTTATGAAATGGTTCGCAAATGCATTAGAGATATATTTAAGCAAGTCACCAAAAGCGCAAGGTTTGCACTAGCATAGTCTATTGTATGTAAGTGTTCTCAAGAGAATATCCTATTACATAGGGAAATATTCAAAAAGAAGTAGAAAAATATATTTCTTAGTTCGTTGGAAGCCTACATAGGTAGGATTGAGAGGAATAATCATATCCTCAATGCATCTTTTCCTACTAGAAGTAGTCAAACCTCTAACATTCCAAAAGATGTACTTCATCTGGAACATTGTTTATCAAGTTGCTTGACATGTCTACTGATATGAACCTGAGTCCAAAAAAACTCACCACCATCTATTTTACAAGACCCAACCAAGAACTGGTCTGAAGAAACAGTTTGCTCAGATTCATCTTTCCTACTCAAAACACTATTATTATCAGATAAATCGACAACACCAACATTATGTGTCATATTCACAAGCACTAATAACACCTTTAACTTTCCTAGGGACCTAAGTTCTTCATCATCTTGAGCATATTGGCCTTCTCCATCACTGATTGATGATCAGTGATCCTAGAGCTTTTCCTAGCTAGTTAAAATGGACCACATGATTTCTGTTTCTTCCCTCTTTTTTAAAGAATCTTGCTCCTGAACTTTTCCCCCACCCAACCCAAGCTTATCAAAGAATGGCATGATATCATGAGGCGAAGTAGCTTCAAAGTCTTGCTTCTATAATCTATTAGGAGTATACTCTTCAGTGTCTTCTTTACCCCCCCCCCCCCCTCACATGGCACCTTGCAACTGAATTTCACTTCCTATTCATTATAGTTCTCTACTTGGTCTAACTCTGTCAGCAAAAACGTAGTCACCTCTCTCCTAGGATTCTCGGCTGGCATAAAAGAGCTATCATATTCACCTTGTTCACCACCATCCCTATCTTTAGATTAAGTTTCTAAATTAAGCACACCTCTTGCTTAGACATTGGTGTTCCAATCTCTCGAACACTCATCCTCTCGGGTGATCCAGACCTTTGTGAACCCATCCATGTTTAACCAGAGCCATTACTACCGTCCTTAGAAGCATTCTAGTGCCATTGTTCCTACTAACTCCACCACTTCCCCTGCTCTCTTTTCCATTTCACCATCCTTGGAAGCATTACGTCCATCATTCCCATCCTAGTCATTAGCATCATCTATAACAACATCAATAATCCTCATGTTATCTTTGGGGGGGGGGACGAACCTCTACAGGTATCTTAATTTGCACAATCTCGTCACCCAGCTTAAACAATCTTTCATTTGGGATTATTTTCCAGCATCTCTACACCCGGATCATAGAGGCCAAGACATACACACACAATATCGTGGTAGATCAACATGTACTCTGTACCCCCTCAATCCATACAATTGAAGAGGCTGTTGAGTGTTATCTCTTCGAGAAAGCCTGAACCTGGGTAAAATCTTGTCTATGTTACCATTGTGCGAAGGCTACCATCTTGGGACCCTCTACCCTAGATCTACTGGATTTAAATTCCATCATTGGTGACCCATGCAGGTCCCTCGGTGCAGTCAAAGCGGCTCGATGGTGCGCCTCCAGATAGACTATCACATCAGCTGCAGCATGACCTTTCTGCCAGAACAACTTTTTTGTCTTCGGCGACATTACTCTTTATGCGGAATTAACTAGCCACCTCGGCCAGATTGAAAATTTTATCGTAGGAAAGATCGTTAGATTCGGGAACCTGGAAAATGCCACGGACTCCCATGGTGAACTTGTGGTTTTTGAGCTAGGTGTCAGACCAGATAGAAGACTGCATTGACGACCATCCATATCTCGGAATTAATCCCGCCTCAGGACCACAACATGAGCTATGCCTTGGATCCGACCTTGATTATGGAATCGAGCACTACCGTCATAGATCAGGCATCTAGCTAGATCGATGAAGGCCCTGAAACCATGTCAGATCGGATCTCGGATAAATTCCAATTGGACTCGGCCTTCAATCAGCCATGGATTGAGAAAACCCTGCTAAACGAGACGTTATATCGACTTTAGAATCTCGCAATCTCAGACGATCAGAACTCGGTGTACGATCAGATCTAGGAGAAACCAAGAGAAGCAAGAATTTCCAACCCACCTACCACCCACCTAGCCGCTACCATCGAGGAGTTAACCAACGTTCTAGCCAGCGCCTACAAGAAAGCAACTGACATGGACGAAGACATCGATGAAACTTTAGATACCACCCCACCATCCATCAACCACACCACCAAGTAGGCCGCAACCTACACCTATGATGTCTACATGGTAGACACCCCAAGAATGGAGGAGGGGGAAACCCGAGGCTCATGCGCAAAGACCACCATAATGGCGGCACAGGCAATGATGACACCAGCAATGGTGGTATTGGCAATGACAACACCGGTAATGGTGAGGTAGCTAATGGTGGTACCAGTAGTAGCAGCAAAGACAACAAAAACTATGACGATAAGGCCAATGGGGATGATGGCTATGATCCCCAAAGACAAAGATTACAACCCCGAAGCCAATGATGAACAAAGACTCGGTCCTGATGATTACGACGTTTTCGATGGGCCCCTTGAAGGCCCTCAACCCGAGAACACGCGTAAGTGGTTGGCCAGTATGGTAAAAAGCATGAAGTACAAATCTCAGCATAAAGATGATGATGAATAAACTACAACAGACAGGTTTCAAACAACCTTAACTCCATAGAAAGTTGCTAGACCAAATGGGATGGAGGCCGATGATAGCGCTATATCTAAGCACGAATGGGCCAAAGGATTCGATCGCCCTGATAGGGGCCGATCTCCTCGGGTTAACAATTAGAAGGGTGGAGAAAACAAGTATGCTCCCGAGGTACCTTGGGCACAGAGGTACAAACAACCCACAAGAGATTACCTCGAGGATCGACCTCAAGGACAACATGCATTTAAGGCCCGAAACCCACCTCGGTCGACTTACAAATCCAAGCAATGCCCGCCGGCTGGACTGGCATGATACTTGGCTTGGCTGGCCAAGAATGGTGATGTGTGCGAATACACCCGCGGTCGCAAATGTAACCATATCGGGCGTACGCCATTTAACTACAAGGATCAGAGTAACTACTCCCCCAAATGCTTTACAGTTGATGTCATGTATCACTAGTTCCTTGAAGGTTTTAAACCCATAAATATCGATCGGTACGATGGGACAACGGACCCCGCCATATGGATAGAGGATTTCCTCATGCTGGTACACATGGCAGGCGGAGACGACTTTCATTTGATTAAACACTTACTATTAAAACTAGAGGGTTTGACTAGACATTGTCTTAGCGGTCTGCCTGAGAATTCTATCGGTGTGTGGGATGACCTGGAGGACGAATTCGGGGCAAACTTTCAAGGAACCTACGCCAGGCCTAGGGATGCCGGTGACAAATTCCTGCTGATTCAGCGAGAACTATGTCAAATTTGAACTACAACTGCTTCATACTTTAATATTTATTTTTCTCAAAAAAACTTTTCTAGGTACACAAGAAGTCATTTCATAAGAGATCCAACAAATTTTTTGCAAGATTCCACCCTCAGCCATGAACGGACATGCAGACATTTTGACCACATTTTCAAATCGGCATTAGAAATTAAAAAAAATAGAAAACCTTCATGTTGTATCATTATATGTGTCCTAGTTACCAGGAAAAATAACAAACTTGGAATATGGAAAATATCAATAGAAAGTGTTCTCGGAAATAAGCTATCCTCTATATATGAAGATTGACGACTTTCAAGCCAAATGACCAATGTTATGGCCACATTCTTGACATAGTTTGTTCAAATGACCCAATATTTTGCACAAGTGTGCACCTTGTAATTATAAACAATGTTTCTGTAAGGAGTTTCTATTTTCTTTGCAAAAAAATCATATTCTATTTTCGGAGTGCCATAAATTTGTTTTTATGAAGAACCTACCAAATATTTGTTGCAAAATTGCACCACTAAGTTTTTCAAAAATATTAGACCATATTTTATGTACAAATAATCAAAAGGTTACGTGTCCAAATGTTTCCATCCACCTCTCGTCAAAAATAAAAATATTCTGCTGATTTAGCTGGAAGCGGGCCAAATTTAAACTACATGTCCTGCATAGTTTGCTCATGATTTTTTGTGAATAATATTTTTAGGTAGACAAGTAGCTATTTCATTAGAGATAAACCGAGATATTTTTAAGATTCAACCCCTAGCTACAAATGGTCATGCCGTCAACTTTGACCGCGTTGTGAACTCAACATAAGAAATTGAGGTAAATACAATAGAAGTCTTAGAACTTGCGCTTGGCGGTCAGTTTGGTGCACAAACTTACAAAATACGTGTTTCTGGTCCGCTAACTTGCATGGACGTGCAAATACGGTCACATTTTACATACGCAGACGTATCTATAACCTGCATGGTACACCAACATCGCTAGGGCCCGGTGTCAGCCACTGTAATAGTTCTCATATGGTAGATTTGCAGAAGACCTTTGAAAAGAAAATTTTACTCATGTATTGGGCCCTTCACATAAAGTAATAGACATAAGATAAAAGGTGGTGGGTTTCATACACATGAAACGCCGCTAATAGTCTCGCGTGAACAGCCAATAGACCAGATAACATTTTTTCAAATACAAGTTTTTTAACCTATTTCAAATACATGTTAAACATTGTTGGATGATACAAAATATTTTTAAACTATGTGAACATTTTTTTACGTTGTATTAATTTGTTTTAAATGTCATGAACATTTTCTTAAATGCACGTACATTTTAAAATGAACATATGTTTGTAATTATACAAATATATATTTTACAATGTTGAAATATTATCTAATATTTAATGTACCTTTTTTTCAACACGTGGACATTTTTGGAAGGTCACAACACTAGAATCTAAGGGTTTTTTTGTATTTCTTACATTGAACAAAAGACATAACAACATAAACAATATTTATATAATTATAACATCCTGTGCGATTGTAGCCCAATGGTTAGCTTCGTCATGTTCGACCACAATTTCATAGGTTCGAATTGTGGGGATCCTGTTTTTCGGGTTTGATATCTTCTTTAATTTTTCGGTCCCTGTTGATAAAATATAGTATACTATAGTCGTGCAATACAAACGTGTATTATTGTCAGTCTGCTGGCTGTACACAGGATACGTTTAGCTGCAGGTCATGGGTTCAAAACCCACCTCAGCCCTTATTTTATTTATTTTATTTGAGCGGCCCAATGTATGAATAAAAAAGGCGTGTGTTTTTCTGCAAATCTATCATGCAAGAACTATTACAGTGGCTGACAGCGGGCCCTAGCCATGCTGGCCTAGCAACTAGGCAGTATATATGTTCGCATACGTAAAATGTGACCGTATTTGCACCTTCATGCAAGTTCGTGAACCAGAAACACATATTTTACAAGTTTGTGCACCAAAACTGACCGCCACACGCAAGTTCTAAGACTCCAAGTGTAATCGCCTCTAAGAAATTTAAAAAAAAAGTAGAAAACATTCGCATTGTGTCATTATATGTGACCCGGTTTCCAAGAAAAATAACAAACTTGGAATATTGCAAATATGTTCAAAAAGTGTTCTCACAAATGATCTATCATGTATAAATATTCATGGCTTTTAAGCCCAATGACCAATGTCACAGCCACATTCATGGCATAGTTTGTTCAAATGATCTCATATTATGCACAAGGGTGCATGTTGGAATGGAAAACAACGTTTCCAAGGAAGTTTTCATTTTTTTGCACAAAAAGTTCATTTTCCATTTCTCAAATTCCAGAAACCTGTTTTTTGTGAAGAACCTACCAAATATTTGTTACAAAATTTTACCGCATCAATTTTCAAAAATATTAAACCATATTTAATTTACAATTGACCAAAAGTTGCGTGTCAAAAGGTTCCCTTCCACCTCTCGTCAAATTGACATTTTTTTGTAGATTCAGCAAGTATCGGGTCAAATTTCAACTATAGTTGGCTCATAGTTTGCTCATGATTTTTTCTAAATCTACTTTTTGATACACAAGTATCTATTTCATCACTCATCCACCAAAAGTTTCACATGATTCCACCCCTAACTACAAATGGTCATGCTGGCAATTTTAACCACATTTTGAAACACCATATGAAATTGAAAATAAATCAAAAAAATGTAAAACCTTCACGTTGCATCATCATTTGTGACCTAGTTACCAGAAAAAATAACAAACTTGAAGTACGACAAATATCTTAAAAAATTGTTCTCCAAAATGAGCAATCATGTGTGAAGATTCATAACTTTCAAGACAAATGACTAATGTTATGGCAAAATTTATGGCATAGTTTATTCAAATGATATCATATACAAGTGTGTATATCTTGTAACGGAAAATAATATTTAGGAAGGAAGATCTCGGTTTCTTTGCACAAAAAAAACATTTTCCATTTTTTGAGTGCCAAAAACGGGCTTTTTTGTTAAAAAAAACTACCAAAATTTGTTTTAAAATTAGACCGCGCTAATTTAAAAAATATTATATCCAATTTTATGTACAATTAACCAAATAATTGCTTATCAAAAAGTTTTGAGCCACTTCTCGTTAAAAAGACAAATTTATGTCGATTCAATTGGAAGTGGATCAAATTTGAACTACAACTACCTCATTGTTGGCTCATTATTTTTTTTCCAAAATTCATTTTGAGTCACAAAATAGTAATTTAGATAGAGATTCACCAAGAGTTTTGTAAGATTCCACCCCTAGCTATGAACGGCCATGCTGGTAATAAACATTTTCTATAGTATATGTGTTTGAACACTTTTTGTAATACATGGTAACATTTTTTTTCATATACACGCTCAACATTTTTTAAATGAAAATAATTTTTTTTAAACTACACAAACATTTTTTTAACACTGTATAAATGTTTTTGCAAATTTCACGCACATTTTCTGAAAAATATGCGGATATTTCTTAAAATGTCACGATACACTTTTTAATGGAAATATACAATTTTTTACATAATCTGACATTTTTTTTATATTTTTATATGACTTATTTTTATTATCATAAACTTTTTTATTTTAAATGTGGGAATATTTCCCTCAAATGTGATGTACATTTTTTTAATGGCATGTAACTTCTTCATCTACCTATCTGAACTTCAGACATGTGCGGATTCCATATTTCCCACATATCCATCTCGATCTGAGGTCATACGAAAAATTGACAGTGAAATTATATTTTAGAATTTACAAAAACAATAACTCCCTCTATTTATGTGGACTCAAATTAAGTTGTGTGAAGCCCGCATTTCCCACATATTGCTACCTCTTGAGCACTGCGTTGGTTTTTTCTTTAAGAGGAAAGGGTGATGCAGCAAAGTAGCGTAAGTATTTCCCTCAGTTTTTGAGAACCAAGGTATCAATCCAGTAGGAGACTACACGCAAGTCCCTCGTACCTGCACAAACAAATAATAACGTAGCAACCAAAGCGATAAAGGAGTTGTTAATCCCTTCACGTTCACTTACTAGAGTGAGATCTGATAGAGATAATAATAATAAGATAAATATTTTTGATATTTTTATGATATAGATTGGAATATAAAGATTGCAAAATAAACGGTGCCAGAAATAGCTAGCTGACGGGAGATTAATATAATAGAGAATAGACCCGGGGGCCATAGGCTTCACTAGTGGCTTCTCTCAAGATAACATAAGTATTACGGTGAGTGAACAAATTACTGTCGAGCAATTAATAGAAAAGTGCATAATTATGAGAATATCTAGGCACGATCATGTATATAGGCATCACGTCCACGAAAAGTAGACCGAAATGATTCTGCATCTACTACTATTACTCCACACATCGACCGCTATCCAGCATGCATCTAGAGTATTAAGTTCATCAGAATAGAGTAACACATTAGGCAAGATGACATGATGTAGAGGGATAAAGTCATGCAATATGATATAAACCCCATCTTTTTATCCTCAATGAAAACAATACAATAAGTGCCTTGTTGCCCCTGCTGTCACTGGGAAAGGACACCGCAAGATTGAACCCAAAGCTAAGCACTTCTCTCATTGCAAGAAAGATCAATCCAGTAGGCCAAACCAAACTGATAATTCGAAGAGACTTGAAAAGATAACCAATCATACATATAAGAATTCGGAAAAGAACCAAATATTGTTCATAGATAATCTTCATCATAAACCCACAATTCATCGGATCTCGACAAACACACCGCAAAAAAGAGTTACATCGAATAGATCTCCAAGAAGATCGAGGAGAACTTTGTATTGAGATCCAAAGAGAGAGAAGAAGTCATCTAGCTAATAACTATGGACCCGAAGGTCTGAGGTAAACTACTCACACATCATCAGAGAGGCTATGGTGTTGATGTAGAAGCCCTCCGTGATCGATTCCCCCTCGGGCGGAGCTCCGAAAAAGGCCCCAAGATGGGATCTCTTGGGTACAAAAGGTTGCGGCGGTGGAAATAGGGTTTCGTGGTGCTCCTGGATGTTTTCGGGGTATATGAACATATATAGGAGAAAGAAGTAGGTCGGTGGAGCCACGAGGGGCCCACGAGGGTGGGGGCGCGCCCAGGGGGCAGGCGCGCCTCCCTGCCTCGTGGCCTCCTCGTTGATTTCTTGACGACCACTCCAAGTCCTCTGGATCACGTTTGTTCCAAAAATAACTCTCCTGTGGGTTTCATTCCGTTTGGATTCCGTTTGGATTCCGTTTGATATTCCTTTTCTGTGAAACACTGAAATAGGCAAAAAAACCAGCAATTTGCACTGGGCCTTGGGTTAGTAGGTTAGTCCGAAAAAGAATATACAAGTGTATAAATAAGCCCATTAACATCCAAAACAGATAATATAATAGCATGGAACAATCAAAAAGTATAGATATGTTGGAGACGTATCAAGCATCCCCAAGCTTAATTCCTGCTCGTCCTCGAGTAGGTAAATGATAAAAACGGAATTTTTGATGTGGAATGCTACCTAGCATAATTATCAATGTAATTTTCTTTATTGTAGCATGAATGTTCATATCCGAAAGATTGAATACAAAAGTTTAATATTTACATAAAAATAATAATACTTCAAGCATACTAACTAAGCAATTATGTCTTCTCAAAATAACAAGGCCAAAGAAAGTTATCCCTACAAAACCATATAGTCTGGCTATGCTCTATCTTCACCACACAAAATATTTAAATCATGCACAACCCCGATGACAAGCCAAGCAATTGTTTCATACTTTTGATGTTCTCATACTTTTTCAATCTTCACACAATACATGAGCGTGAGCCATGGACATAGCACTATAGGTGGAAAGGAATGGTGGTTGTGGAGAAGACAAAAAGAAGAAGATAGTCTCACATCAACTAGGTGTATCAACGGGCTACGGAGATGCCCATCAATAGATATCAATGTGAGTGAGTAGGGATTGCCATGCAACGGATGCACTAGAGCTATAAGTGTATGAAATCTCAAAAAGAAACTAAATTGGTGTGCATCCAACTTGCTTGCTCACGAAGACCTAGGGCATTTTGAGGAAACCCATCATTGGAATATACAAGCCAAGTTCTATAATGTAAAATTCCCACTAGTATATGATAGTGACAACATAGGAGACTCTCTATCATGAAGATCATGGTGCTACTTTGAAGCACAAGTGTGGTAAAACGATAGTAGCATTGTCCCTTCTCTCTTTTTCTCTCATTTTATTTTCCTTTTTTTATTTGGGCCTTCTACTTCTTCTTTTTTATGGCCTCTTTTCTTTTTTTCTTCTTTTCGTCAGGAGACTCATCCCGACTTATGGGGGAATCATAGTCTCCATCATCCTTTCCTCACTTGGGACAATGCTCTAATAATGACGATCATCACACACTTTTATTTACTTACAACTCAAAGATTACAACTCAATACTTAGAACAAAATATGACTCTATGTGAATGCCTCCGGCGGTGTACCGGCATGTGCAATGACTCATGAGTGACATGTATGAAAAAATTATGAACGGTGGCTTTGCCACTAATACAATGTCAACTACATGATCATGCAAAGCAATATGACAATAATGAAGCATGTCATAATAACGGAACGGTGGAAAGTTGCATGGCAATATATCTCAGAATGGCTATGGAAATGACATAATAGGTAGGTATGGTGGTTGTTTTGAGGAAGGTATATGGTGGGTTTATGGTACCGGCAAAAGTTGCGCGGTACTAGAGAGGCTGGCAATGGTGGAAGGGTGAGAGTGCGTATAATCCATGGACTCAACATTAGTCATAAAGAACTCACATACTTATTGCAAAAATTTATTAGTTATCGAAACAAAGTACTACGCGCATGCTCCTAGGGGGATAGATTGGTAGGAAAAGACCATCGCTCGTCCCCGACCGCCACTGATAAGGAAGACAATCAATAAATAAATCATGCTCCGACTTCATCACATAACGGTTCACCATACGTGCATGCTACGGAATCACGAACTTTAGAACAAGTATTTCTCAAATTCACAACTACTCAACTAGCATGACTCTAATATCATCATCTCCATATCTCAAAACAATCATCAAGTATCAATCTTCTCATTGTATTCAATGCACTTTTTATGATAGTTTTTATTATACCCATCTTGGATGCCTATCATATTAGGACTAATTTTATAACCAAAGCAAATTACCATGTTGTTCTAAAAGACTCTCAAAATGATATAAGTGAAGCATGAGAGATCGATAATTTCTATAAAATAAAACCACCACCGTGCTCTGAAAGATATAAGTGAAGCACTAGAGCAAAATTATCTAGCTCAAAAGATATAAGTGAAGCACATAGAGTATTCTAATAAATTCCAATTCATGTGTGTCTCTCCCAAAAGGTGTGTACACCAAGGATGATTGTGGTAAACTAAAAACTAAAGACTCAAATCATACAAGACGCTCGAAGCAAAACACATATCATGTGGTGAATAAAAATATAGCCTCAAGTAAAGTTACCGATAGAAGAAGACAAAAGAGGTGATGCCTTCTGGGGCATCCCCTAGATTAGGCTTTTGGGTTTCTTTGAATTTTAACTTGGGGTGCCTTGGGCATCCCCAAGCTTAGGCTCTTGCTACTCCTTATTCATAGTCCATCAAATCTTCACCCCAAACTTGAAAACTTCACAACAAAAAACTTAAACAGAAAATCTCATGAGCTCCGTTAGTATAAAAAAACAAACCAGCACTTAAGGTACTGTAATGAACTAATTCTTTATTTATTTTGGTGTTAAACCTACTGTATTCCAACTTCTATATGGTTCATAACCTCCGATACTAGCCACAGATTCATCAAAATAAGAAACAACACGTGAAAAACATAATCTGTCAAAAACAGAATAGTCTGTAGTAATCTGTAGGTTTCGAATACTTCTGTAACCCCAAAAATTCTAAAATAAATTTCTGGACGTGATAAATTGATCTACTAATAATATGCAAAAAGAATGAACCTAATAGCACTCTCCAGTAAAAATGGCAGCAAATCTCGTGAGCGCTAAAGTTTCTGTTTTTTACAGCAAGATTGCAAAGACTTTCCCGCAAGTCTTCGCAAAGATTCTACTTGGCGCAAACACTAACTAAAAGCATAAAACCACATCTAAACAGAGCCTAGATAAATTATTTATTAATAAACAGAACCAAAAAGCAAGGAACAAAAATAAAATTGGGTTGCCTCCCAACAAGCGCTATCGTTTAATGCCCCTAGCTAGGCATAAAAGCAAGAATAGATCTAGGTATTATCATCTTTGGTATCCAATCCATAAGTGGCTCTCATAATAGATTCATAAGGTAATTTAATTTTCTTTATAGGAAAGTATTCCATGCCTTTCCTTAATGGAAATTGGAATCTAATATTCCCTTCTTTCATATCAATAATTGCACCAATCTTTCTGAGCAAAGGTCTACCAAGAATAATGGGACATGTAGGATTGCAATCAATATCAAGAACAATGAAATCTACGGGCACATAATTCCTATTTGCAACAATAAAAACATAATTAATCCTTCCCATTGGTTTCTTAATAGTGGAATCCGCAAGATGCAAATTTAAAGAACAATCATCAAATTCACGGAAACCTAACACATCACACAAAGTTTTTAGAATCGTGGAAACACTAGCACCCAAATCACATAAAGGATAACATTCATGATCTTTAATTTTAATTTTAATAGTAGGTTCCCACTCATCATGAAGTTTTCTAGGGATAGAAACTTCTAATTCAAGCTTTTCTTCACAAGATTGCATTAAAGCATCAATGATATGTTTGGTAAAAGCTTTATTTTGATTATAAGCATGCAGAGAATTTAGCACGGATTGCAACAAGGAAATACAATCTATCAAAGATCAATTATCATAATTAAATTCCTTGAAATCCAAAATAGGGGGTTCATTGCTATGCAAAGTTTTGACCTCTCCCATCCCACTTTTATTAATTTTTGCATCAAGATCTAAAAACTCTGAATCATTGGAACGCCTTTTAATTAAAGTTGACTCATCTCCAGTCCCATAATTATCAAGATTCATATTGCAAAACAAAGAATTAATAGGAGACACATCAATCACTTTTAGATCCTCATCCTTATTGTCGTCAAAACTAGAAGAACACGCTTTTATAAAAGCAATCTTTTTTAGCACGCATCCTAGCGGTCCTTTCTTTGCACTCATCAATGGAAATTCTCATGGCTTTGAGAGACTCATTGATATCATGCTTAGGTGAAATAGATCTAAGTTTCAAAGAATCAACATCAAGAGAAATTCTATCCACGTTCCTAGCCAACTCATCAATCTTAGACAATTTTTCTTCAATCAAAGCATTAAAATTCTTTTGCGAACTAATAAATTCTTTAATATTAGATTCAAAATCAGAGGGCATCTTATTATAATTTCCATAAGAATTGTTGTAGGAATTACCATAATTATTAGAGGAATTACTAGGAAACGGCCTAGGATTAAAATTACCTCTATACGCGTTATTACCAAAATTGTTGCTACCAACAAAATTCACATCCATAGATTCATTATTATTCTCACTCAAAGTAGACAAAGGCATATAATTAGGATCAGAAGAAGCACTCTTATTAGCCAACAATTTCATAAGTTCATCCATCTTTCCACTCAAAACAATAATTTCTTCTATTGCATGCACCTTTTTACTAGTAGATCTTTCAGTGTGCCATTGAGAATAATTAACCATGGTATTAACTAGGAATTTGGTAGCTTCTCCTAAAGTGATTTCCATAAAAGTGCCCCCTGCGGCCGAATCTAAAAGATTTCTTGAAGCAAAATTCAATCCAGCATAAACAATTTGTATGATCATCCATAAATTCAAAACATGAGTAGGGCAATTGCGAATCATTAATTTCATCCTCTCCCAAGATTGTACAACATGCTCATGATCTAGTTCCTTAAAGTTCATAATATCGTTTCTAAGAGAGATGATCTTAGCGGGAGGAAAATACTTAGAGATAAAAGCATCTTTGCACTTATTCCATCAATCAATACTATTTTTAGGCAAAGAAAAAAAACAAGGTTTAGCACGATCTCTAAGTGAAAATGGGAATTGCTTCAATTTAACAATATCATTATCCACATATTTCTTCTTTTGCATATCACAAAAATCAACAAAGCTATTTAGATGGGTAGCGGCATCTTCACTAGTAAGGCCGGAAAACGGATCTTTCATGACAAGATTCAGCAAAGCAGTATTAATCTCACAAGATTCAGCATCGATAAGGGGAGCAATCGGAGTGCTAATAAAATCATCATTGTTGGTATTGGAAAAATCACACAATTTAGTATTATCTTGAGCCATCGTGACAAACAATCCAACACACAAGCACTCAAGAAGCGAGCGAAAAAGAGGCGAACGAAAAAAGGGGGCGAATAAAATGGCAAGGGTGAAGTCTGGGAGAGGAAAACGAGAGGCAAATGGCAAATAATGTAATGCGAGGGATAAGAGTTTATGATAGGTACTTGGTATGTCTTGACTTGTGCGTAGATCTCCCCGGCAACGGCGCTAGAAATCCTTCTTTCTACCTCTTGAGCACTGCGTTGGTTTTCCCCTGAAGAGGAAAGGGTGATGCAGCAAAGTAGCGTAAGTATTTCCCTCAGTTTTTGAGAACCAAGGTATCAATCCAGTAGGAGACTACACGCAAGTCCCTCGTACCTGCACAAACAAATAAGAACCTCGCAACCAACGCGATAAAGGGGTTGTCAATCCCTTCACGGTCACTTACGAGAGTGAGATCTGATAGAGATAATAATAATAAGATAAATATTTTTGATATTTTTATGATATAGATTGGAATATAAAGATTGCAAAATAAACGGCGCCAGAAATAGCTAGCTGACGGGAGATTAATATAATAGAGAATATACCTGGGGGCCATAGGTTTCACTAGTTGCTTCTCTCAAGATAGCATAAGTATTACGGTGGGTGAACAAATTACTGTTGAGCAATTGATAGAAAAGTGCACAATTATAAGAATATCTAGGCATGATCATGTATATAGGCATCACGTCCGCGACAAGTATACCAAAACGATTCTGCATCTACTACTATTACCGCACACATCGACCGCTATCCAGCATGCATCTAGAGTATTAAGTTCATAAGAATAGAGTAACGCATTAGGCAAGATGACATGATGTAGTGGGATAAACTCAAGCAATATGATATAAACCCCATATTTTTATCCTCGATGGCAACAATACAATACATGCCTTGCTGCCCCTGTTGTCACTGGGAAAGGTGTAACGCCCCGGACACACCCGTCGGTGGTCGTTACTCCTGGCGGGATCTAGGCTGGCCCCACAGATCAAGACTAGTCTTTTCTGCGCACTTTGTCCTCACTCATGCGCATCCGGGAGCAACTTCCCGGTCGGTCACCCATCCTGACACTACTTCAAGCTGAGCACGCTTAACTATGGAGTTCTGTCCGAATGGGCTACCGGAAAAGAAGGAATTCCTTCTTTATATGAGTAGTCTATCATCCCTAATAAGCCAGGCCATCACATACACCCCCACTTAGAGGAACCGACGTCCTCATCGGGCCACAGGAACGTTCCCTCTTGGCACATACGTCTGTGCTTCCAGTCCAGTACATGTGCCATGCCGTGTGCCACAACGGGTCACAAACGTCACGAACAACATGACCACGCACCTGTCCGCAACCATCCGTGTAACCGCGAGGGTCGGCTCTAATACCAACTTGTAACGCCCCGGACACACCCGCCGGTGGTCGTTACTCCTGGCGGGATCTAGACTGGCCCCACAGATCAATACTAGTCTTTTCTGCGCACTTTGTCCTCACTCATGTGCACCCGGGAGCAACTTCCCGGTCGGTCACCCATCCTGACACTACTTCAAGCTGAGCACGCTTAACTTTGGAGTTCTGTCCGGATGGGCTACCGAAAAAGAAGGAATTCCTTATTGATATGAGTAGTCTATCATCCCTAATAAGCCAGGCCATCACAACAGGACACCGCAAGATTGAACCCAAAGCTAAGCACTTCTCCCATTGCAAGAAAGATCAATCTAGTAGGCCAAACCAAACTGATAATTCAAAGAGACTTGCAAAGATAACCAATCATACATATAAGAATTCAGAAAAGAACCAAATATTGTTCATAGATAATCTTGATCATAAACCCACAATTCATCGGATCTCGACAAACACACCACAAAAAAGAGTTACATCAAATAGATCTCCAAGAAGATCGAGGAGAACTTTGAATTGAGATCCAAAGAGAGAGAAGAAGCCATCTAGCTAATAACTATGGACCCGAAGGTCTGAGGTAAACTAGTACACATCATCGGAGAGGCTATGGTGTTGATCTAGAAGCCCTCTGTGATAGATTCCCCCTCCGGCGGACCTTCGGAAGAGACCCCAAGATGGGATCTCTTGGGTACAGAAGGTTGCGTCTGTGAAAATAGGGTTTCGTGGTGCTCCTGGATGTTTTCGTGGTATATGGACATATATAGGAGGAAGAAGTAGGTCGGTGGAGCCACGAGGGGCCCACAAGGGTGGGGGCGCGCCCGGGGGGCAGGCGCGCCTCCATGCCTCGTGGCCTCCTCGTTGATTTCTTGACGTCCACTCCAAGTCCTCTGGATCGCGTTTGTTCCAAAAATAACTCTCCCAGAGGTTTCATTCCGTTTGATATTCCTTTTCTGCGAAACACTGAAATAGGCAAAAAAACAGCAATTTGCATTGAGCCTTGGGTTAGTAGGTTAGTCCCAAAAATAATATAAAAGTGTATAAATAAGCCCATTAACATACAAAACGGATAATATAATAGCATGGAACAATCAAAAATTGTAGATACTTTGGTTAACGTATCAAGCATCCCCAAGATTAATTCCTGCTCGTCCTCGAGTAGGTAAATGATACAAACAGATTTTTTGATGTGGAATGCTACCTAGCATAATTCTCAATGTAATTTTCTTTATGGTGGTATGAATGTTCAGATCCAAAAGATTCAAGACAAAAGTTTAATATTTATATAAAAATAATAATACTTCAAGCATACTAACTAAGCAATTATGTCTTCTCAAAATAACAAGGCCAAAGAAAGTTATCCCTACAAAATCATATAGTCTAGCTATGCTCTATCTTCACCACACAAAATATTTAAATTATGCACAACCCCGATGACAAGCCAAGCAAATGTTTCATACTTTTGATGTTCTCATACTTTTTCAATCTTCACGCAATACATGAGCGTGAGCCATGGACATAGCACTATAGGTGGAAAAGAATGGTGGTTGTGGAGAAGAGAAAAAGAAGAAGATAGTCTCACATCAACTAGGCGTATCAACAGGCTATGGAGATGCCCATCAATAGATATCAATGTGAGTGAGTAGGGATTGCCATGCAACAGATGCACTAGAGCTATAAATGTATGAAATCTCAAAAAGAAACTAACTGGGTGTGCATCCAACTTGCTTGATCACGAAGACCTAGGGCACTTTGAGGAAGCCCATCATTGGAATATACAAGCCAAGTTCTACAATGTAAAATTCCCACTAGTATATGAAAGTGACAACATAGGAGACTCGCTATCATGAAGACCATGGTGCTACTTTGAAGCACAAGTGTGGTAAAACGATAGTAGCATTCTCCCTTCTCTCTTTTTCTCTCATTTTTCATTTTTTTTATTTGGGCCTTCTTCTTCTTTTTTATGGCCTCTTTTTTTCGTCAGGAGACTCATCCCGACTTATGGGGGAATCATAGTCTCCATCATCCTTTCCTCACTTGGGACAATGCTCTAATAATGATGATCATCACACTTTCATTTACTTACAACTCAAAGATTACAACTCAATACTTAGAACAAAATATGACTCTATGTGAATGCCTCCGGTGGTGTACCGTCATGTGCAATGACTCATGAATGACATGTATGAAGGAATTATGAATGGTGGCTTTGCCACAAATACATTGTCAACTACATGATCATGCAAAGCAATATGACAATAATGAAGCGTGTCATAATAACAGAACGGTGGAAAGTTGCATGGCAATATATCTCAGAATGGCTATGGAAATGCCCTAATAGGTAGGTATGGTGGCTGTTTTGAGGAAGGTATATGGTGGGTTTATGGTACCGGCAAAAGTTGCGTGGTACTAGAGAGGCTAGCAATGGTGGATGGTGAGAGTGTGTATAATCCATGGACTCAACATTAGTCATAAATAACTCACACACTTATTGCAAAAAATTATTAGTTATCGAAACAAAGTACTAGCGCATGCTCCTAGGGTGATAGATTGGTAGGAAAAGACCATCGCTCGTCCCCGACCGCCACTCATAAGGAAGACAATCAATAAATAAATCATGCTCCGACTTCATCACATAACGGTCCACCATACGTGCATGCTACGGGAATCACAAACTTTAGAACAAGTATTTCTCAAATTCACAACTACTCAACTAGCATGACTCTAATATCACCATCTCCATATCTCAAAACAATCATCAAGTATCAAACTTCTCATAGTATTCAATGCACTTCTTATGATAGTTTTTATTATACCCATCTTGGATGCCTATCATATTAGGACTAATTTTATAACCAAAGCAAATTACCATGCTGTTCTAAAAGACTCTCAAAATGATACTCCCTCTGTTCCTAAATATAAGTCTTTATAGAGATTTGACTATGGACTACATACGAAGCAAAATAAGTGAACCTATACTCTAAAATGCATCTATATACATCCGTATGTGGTTCATAATGAAATCTGTACAAAGACTTATATTTAGGAACGGAGGGAGTATAAGTGAAGCATGAGAGATCAATATTTTCTATAAAATAAAACCACCACCGTGCTCTAAAAGATATAAGTGAAGCACTAGAGCAAAATTATCTAGCTCAAAAGATATAAGTGAAGCACATAGAGTATTCTAATAAATTCCAATTCATGTGTGTCTCTCCCAAAAGGTGTGTATAGAAAAGATGATTGTGGTAAACTAAAAATAAAAGACTCAAATCATACAAGACGCTCGAAGCAAAACACATATCATGTGGTGAATAAAAATATAGCCTCAAGTAAAGTTACCGATAGAAGAAGACGAAAGAGGGGATGCCTTCCAGGGCATCCCCAAGCTTAGGCTTTTGGTTGTCCTTCAATTTTACCTTGGGGTTCCTCGGGAATCCCCAAGCTTAGGCTCTTGCCGCTCCTTTTTCCATAATCCCTCAAATCTTTACCCAAAACTTGAAAACTTCACAACACCAAACATAAACAGAAAATCTCATGAGCTCCGTTAGTATAGGAAAACAAACCACCACTTAAGGTACTGTAATGAACTCATTATTTATTTATTTTGGTGTTAAACCTACTGTATTCCAACTTCTATATGGTTCATAACCTCCGATACTAGCCATAGATTCATCAAAATAAGCAAACAACACGCGAAAAACAGAATCTGTCAAAAACCGAACAGTCTGTAGTAATCTGTAGGTTTCGATACTTATGTAACCCCAAAAATTCTAAAATAAACTTCTGGACGTGAGGAATTTATCTATTAATTATCTTCAAAAAGAATAAACCTAATCGCACTCTCCAGTAAAAAATGGCAGCAAATCTCGTGAGCGCTAAAGTTTCTGTTTTTTGCAGCAAGATCGCAAAGACTTTCCCCAAGTCTTCCCAAAGGTTCTACTTGGCACAAACACTAATTAAAAGCATAAAACCACATCTAAACAGAGGCTAGATGAATTATTTATTACTAAACAGAACCAAAAAGCAAGGAACAAAAATAAAATTGGGTTGCCTCCCAACAAGCGCTATCGTTTAATGCCCCTAGCTAGGCATAAAAGCAAGAATAGATCAAGGTATTATCATCTTTGGTATGCAATCCATAAGTGTCTCTCATAATAGATTCATAAGGAAATTTAATTTTCTTTGTAGGAAAGTGTTCCATGCATTTCCTTAATGGAAATTGGAATCTAATATTCCCTTCTGTCATATCAATAATTGCACCAATCATTCTGAGGAAAGGTCTACCAAGAATAATGGGACATGTAGGATTGCAATCTATATCAAGAACAATGAAATATACGGGCACATAATACCTATTTGCAACAATAACAACATCATTAATCCTTCCCTAGATTTCTTAATATGGAATCCGCAAGATGCAAATTTAAAGAACAATCATCAAATTCATGGAAACCTAACACATCACAAAAAGTTTTTGGAACCATGGAAACACTAGCACCCAAATAACATAAAGCATAGCATTCATGATCTTTAATTTTGATTTTAATAGTAGGTTCCCACTCATCATGAAGTTTTCTAGGGATAGAAACATCTAATTCAAGCTTTTCTTCATAACATTGCATTAAAGAATCAACGGTATATTTGGTAAAAGCTTTATTTTGATTATAAGCATGCGGAGAATTTAGCACGGATTGCAACAAGGAAATACAATCTATCAAAGAGCAATTATCTTAATTAAATTCCTTGAAATCCAAAATAGTGGGTTCATTGCTATGTAAAGTTTTGACCTCTCCAATGCCACTTTTATTAATTTTTGCATCAAGAACTAAAAACTCCGAATCACTGGGACACTTTTTAATTAAAGTTGACTCGTGTCCAGTCCCATCATTATCAAGATTCATATTGCAAAACAAAGAATTAATAGGAGACACATCAATCACTTTTATATCCTCATCCTTATTATCGTCAAAACTAGAAGAACACGCTTTTATAAAAGCAATCTTTTTTAGCACGCATCCTAGCGATTCTTTCTTTGCACTCATCAATGGAAATTCTCATGGCTTTGAGAGACTCATTGATATCATGCTTAGGTGGAATAGATCTAAGTTTCAAAGAATCAACATCAAAAGAAATTTTATCCACGTTCCTAGCCAACTCATCAATCATAGACAATTCTCAATCAAAGCATTAAAATTCTTTTGCAAACTAATAAATTCTTTAATATTAGATTCAAAATTAGAGGGCATCTTATTATAATTTCCATAAGAATTGTTGTAGGAATTACCATAATTATTAGAGGAATTACTAGGAAACGGCCTAGGATTAAAATTACCTCTATACGCGTTATTACCAAAATTGTTCCTACCAACAAAATTCACATCCATAGATTCATTATTGTTCTCAATCAAAGTAGACAAAGGCATATAATCAGGATTAGAAGAAGCACTCTTATTAACAAACAATTTCATAAGTTCATCCATCTTTCCACTCAAAACATTAATTTCTTTTATTGCATACACCTTTTTACTAGTAGATCTTTCAGTGTGCCATTGAGAATAATTAACCATAATATTATCTAGGAGTTTGGTAGCTTCTCCTAAAGTGATTTCCATAAATCTTCCCCCCGCTGCCGAATCTAAAAGATTTATAGAAGAAAAATTCAATCCAGCATAAAAAATTTGTATGATCATCCATAAATTCAGAACATGAGTAGGGCAATTGCGAATCATTAATTTCATCCTCTCCCAAGATTGTGCAACATGCTCATGATCTAGTTCCTTAAAGTTCATAATATCATTTCTAAGAGAGATGATCTTAGCGGGAGGAAAATACTTAGAGATAAAGCATCTTTGCACTTATTCCATCAATCAATACTATTTTTAGGCAAAGAAAAAAACAAGGTTTTAGCACGATCTGTAAGTGAAAATGGGAATTGCTTCAATTTAACAATATTATTATCCACATCTTTCTTCTTTTGCATATCACACAAATCAACAAAGCTATTTAGATGGGTAGCGGCATCTTCACTAGTAAGGCCGGAAAACAGATCTTTCATGACAAGATTCAGCAAAGTAGTATTAATCTCACAAGATTCAGCATCGGTAAGGGGAGCAATCGGAGTGCTAATAAAATCATCATTGTTGGTATTGGAAAAATCACACAATTTAGTATTATCTTGAGCCATCGTGACAAACAATCCAACACACAAGCACTCAAGAAGCGAGCGAAAAAGAGGCGAACGAAAAAAGAGGGCAAATAAAACGGCAAGGGTGAACTAGGGGAGAGGCAAATGGCAAATAATGTAATGCGAGGGATAAGAGTTTATGATAGGTCCTTGGTATGTCTTGACTTGTGCGTAGATCTCCCTTGCAAGGACACCAGAAAACCTTCTTGCTACCTCTTCAGCACTGCGTTGGTTTTCCCTTGAAGAGGAAAGGATGATGCAGCAAAGTACCGTAAGTATTTCCCTCGGTTTTTGAGAACCAAGGTATCAATCCAGTAGGAGACTACACGCAAGTCCCTCGTACCTGCACAAACAAATAATAACCTCACAACCAATGCGATAAAGGGGTTGTCAATCCCTTCACGGTCACTTACGAGAGTGAGATCTGATAGACATAATAATAATAATAATATAAATATTTTTGGTATTTTTATGATATAGATTGGAATATAAAGATTTCAAAATAAATGGCGCCAGAAATAGCTAGTTGACAGGAGATTAATATAATAGAGAATAGACCCGGGGGCCATAGGTTTCACTAGTGGCTTCTCTCAAGATAGCATAAGTATTACGGTGGGTGAACAAATTACTGTCGAGCAATTGATAGAAAAGTGCATAATTATGAGAATATCTAGGCATGATCATGTATATAGGCATCATGTCCGCGACAAGTAGACCGGAACAATTCTGCATCTACTACTATTACTCCACACATCGACCGCTATCCAGCATGCATCTAGAGTATTAAGTTCATAAGAACAGAGTAACGCATTAGGCAAAATGACATGATGTAGAGGGATAAACTCAAGCAATATGATATAAACCCCATCTTTTTATCCTCGATGGCAACAATACAATATGTGCCTTGCTGCCCCTGCTGTCACTGGGAAAGGACACCGCAAGATTGAACCCAAAGCTAAGCACTTCTCCCATTGCAAGAAAGATCAATCTAGTAGGCCAAACCAAACTGATAATTCAAAGAGCCTTGCAAAGATAACCAATCATACATATAAGAATTCAGAGAAGAACCAAATGTTGTTCATAGATAATCTTGATCATAAACCCACAATTCATCGGATCTCAACAAACACACCGCAAAAAAGAGCTACATCGAATAGATCTCCAAGAAGATCGAGGAGAACTTTGTATTGAGATCCAAAGAGAGAGAAGAAGCCATCTAGCTAATAACTATGGACCCAAAGATGTGAGGTAAACTACTCACACATCATCGGAGAGGTTATGGTGTTGATGTAGAAACCCTCCGTGATCGATTCCCCCTCTGGCGGAGCTCCGGAAAAGGCCCCAAGCTGGGATCTCTTGGGTACAGAAGCTTTCGGTAGTGGAAATAGGGTTTCATGGTTCTCCTGGATGTTTTCGGGGTATATGGACATATATAGGAGGAAGAAGTAGGTTAGTGGAGCCATGAGGGGCCCACAAGGGTGGGGGGCGCGCCTCCCTGCCTCATGGCCTCCTCGTTGATTTCTTGACGTCCACTCCAAGACCTCTGGATCACGTTTGTTCCAAAAATAACTCTCCCGCAGGTTTCATTCCGTTTGGATTCCTTTTGATATTCCTTTTCTGCGAAACACTGAAATAGGCAAAAAAATAGCAATTTGCACTGGGCCTTGGGTTAGTAGGTTAGTCCCAAAAATAATATAAAAGTGTATAAATAAGCCCATTAACATCCAAAACAGATAATATAATAGCATGGAACAATCAAAAATTATAGATACGTTGGAGACGTATCACATATGCACTTTCTTATGGCCTATGGGCCGTTGGCCAACTCGGCATAGTTAAGAATGGTTCAGAAAAAGGGGGTGGAGCGAAGGAGGCCTTGTCCTACCGGGGCCCGGGCCCAATAATGGACATAGTGTTTAATAGGTTCGGTGTGGTATTCTGGTGGTTCGCTCCCTGCCGCCACACAACACACACATAAATGGATATAGGGTTGTGGGCCCCGCCCATCAACATGGGTGGGCTGCGTGTTGACGTGATAAGCAAAAAACAAGTCAACGTGTCAATTGTGTTGCCTAAAAAAAGCAGGCCAATTGTGTGGGTTCCACCTGTAAGTGTAAGTTCAAATCTAGTGTTATCTAGATATGTAAGTGGAAATTGACACATGGACATGACGCATAAACGATACTGCTGAGGTGGTCGGCCAATTATTTCAAGGCATCACAAATTAGCAAATATGACCATTTAAATTGGTCGTAATAGGGTAATTATAGGGAAGTAAACTAGTGATGTCTGCTCTATGACCATTTCATGTAAGGAAATTACGACCTTTTTCACGCATCACGGCATCCATCAGGATTGAGCACTCCGCCCCTCGACATACTGGGTGAGCAATGTGATCCAAGCAACTATGCACCTCGTCGATGTTAACACCGTGGAGACCTTGATATCATCGACCCGATCCAAGAGTTGGTTGAGCTTGGCATGCAGCTTCATGGTCACCTATAAGGTGGAGTCAATGTGCTTTTGCCGCCTCTTCTTGAGCGCCTGATCAAAGTCGGGATGAAGTAAATCATAGATCGCCTTCATTTTAGGTGAGATGTGCTCCATCTCCACCGCGTGGTGTTTCTCGGTGAATTGGGTGTGGCAGTGGTGGCTAGGAAAAATCTCAGGCTCAAACGGCTCTAATGTTAGATTGGGAGTTCCTAATCTCATATATGGATTTCTATATGAATTTGAATTATAATCCAAGCAACAACGTGGTGTTCATCCCCTTACATCATCTTTCTATCCTCCAACGAATGGTCCTAAACCTTCCTCTCCTAATCCTCCCTACAACTATCTAGGAAGCTTATATAGCCACAAGGCCATGGGCCCATTTTGGGCCTGCAAGCCGAGCCGGCAACAGAGGCTTGCGCTTGGAACTTTCATTTCAAATAACCGGGTATTCACGCGCCTTGTCTCTGCTTATATGGTAGTATAACCGGGTATTCACGCGCTTGGAACTTTCATTTCAAACCATTCTCTAGACTTTTCGAGTGAATCTGGTGTAGCTTGATTCCTATAAATTGTAATAAAACTAGAAAGTTCTCCTGATGACACGCCTGCGACATGTTTTAGGATGTTCGGCTCGCTGCGATGGTTGTTGTGGGCATGGACTTGTGCGGTTCTTGTGTTGGTTCTATGCTTTGTTGTTATTCTGTAGGGAGGCCGGAGTTGTCAGTCCATGTGCATGAGAGTGATGACGAAAACATTTGCAAGAGGCATTGATATGTGAGACTCTATGGCGTTGTGTGAGTTTGAGTTCACTTTGATGCCATGTTTTTTAGTTGTAATATTTCTTTTATTTCGGTTCTCATGTAATTAATCAGGGAACACTCTTCTGGATTAATGATGAGTTATAGATTTTGTTTCACAGCAGCAACATATCGCTATTTGCCAACGATGTGGTAATGTTCTACCACCTAGACAAATCGAACCTCACCCTCAATCAGGCATCCTCCACACCTTTGGAGTGGCCTCGGGCATGCGAAGCAACTTTGCGAAATGCTTGGTCACTCCCATCCAGTCCACGAGCGGAGGTCGTGAACTGCCATGGGCATGGTCCTCTCCACCCCGGTTACCCCCTTCCCGGTCAAGTATTTGGGATTGTCTCTTTCCATTCGCAAGCTTCATTTCTCCTCTCTCCTTCCTCTTACTGAGAGGCTTGCCAAGAAGCTCTCCTCATGGTGTGCCTCTGTCAGGACCCCGACTCGATGCCACATAGGTCTAGCATGTAACACCTCATATCATTTTGCGGCCTCACGCACGGTATTCCCACGGGTGTCGCCTTACCTTTGCCCGGGATCGTTTGCGCCTTTTGGCACACGTATATGATAGTGTCGCTAGTACCCATATGATAAGGAGCCCGGGCTGACATGGCTAGTCGTAAACCCAAAGTGGCACAGACTTACAGGGACAGGCATCCATGACCCAGCAACGAACGTGTCGGTCATCAGCAAGTGGGTCCGGGCTGTAGCACTGGGCTAGCAGGACTCCGGTAAACCGGGCTGTAGCGGGCTAACAGGACTCCGGTACTCAATGCGTGACATTTCCCCGAAGGGACAGACACAGGAACGAAGAAGGACACATGCCGGCCAGCCTAAGTGTTCCAGAGCAGTAGCAAGCTACCATGGCTCAGTGGTAACACCAGGAGACATTTCCCGGTAAGAGAGGCTACTAAGGATAAACAACTAGATAGTCAGATCCCACACATACCAAGCATTTCAATCATACACACAATATGCTCGATATGTGCAAATACAACAAGGCATCACAACATGACTCTACGACACAAGTACTTTATTTAAGGCTCAGAGAGCCATACATAACATACACATAGGTACGGGTCACACGACCCAGCATTCAAGTCATACAGTCATACAAACCAGCAGCGGAAGTAACTTGTCCGAGTACAGACAACTAGTAAAATAAAAGAGGCTTGGAAAGCCTAGCTATACTACGTGGTCCTTCACAAGCTCAGGATCACCACCTGGTCCTTAGCCTACTCGTTGATGTCAACGTCTACGAAGAACCCATCAGAAGGGGTTGCAGCGTCTTCTGTAAAAATGTAAATTATAGCAACATGAGTACAAAGGTACTCAGCAAGACTTACATCAGATCCTACATACATGCACATTATCAAGAAGGGTTGGTGGAGTTATTGCAGCAAGCCAGCTTTGACTCTTGGCTAGGCTATCCTACGAGACTCCAATTTGAAATGGTTTTGCGCACACCAGTCCACTACTCACCACTTCAATACACTACCGAGGATCCACCTCCGTCTTCCTACGGAAGAGCCATCCTCGGCACTCACACTTATCTTGAGGCTTTTAGTAGTTTCCATTTACTTGTCTATGAACTGTATAGGCAACCAAGTAGTCCTTTACCGCAGACGCGGCTATTCGAATAGATTATGTTAACCCTGCAGGGGTGTAGTTCTTCATACACGCTCTCACCACTTACCGTCATTTACACGACATGTACTCGGCAACCTTCAAGCGGAAGCCCAACGTGGGTGTCGGCCACGACCTACCTAATCACCTAAGTCTCCAATCCAGGTTTATCGGCTATCCAGGTTCCATCCGCAGGGAGTCCGGACGAGGTTTCCCATACGGCCCCGAACGATGTGTACAGGGGTCCGTGACACCTAACGGGTGCCCGGTATCCCCGGCCACGTACCTACCGCATCACAGCCCACCCCTACGGTCAGCGCTGTCCACGGCCTCCAGTAGGATACAAACACCAGAAACTACTTGCAACTCCTAGACGGAGAACTAGGGTGAATAAGAAGCCGAGAGGGTCCATTGGTTTCGGGCCCAATGCATGGTAGTAGCTGATTCTTAAATCACACATACAGATCTCAGTGCTTAAGGTCGGCTTCAATGAAACAACCCACCATGTACTCCTACATGGCCTCTCATCGATACCTTTACCAAATCGTGTTCACCACACCACTCTCATTACCGGCATAATCATTTCACTCTAGCCCATCACCCAGATGAACCAGACCTGACACGACTCTAAGCATAGCAGGCATAGCAAGGTAGGAACAACACATACATATGGCTCAATCAACTCCTACACATGCTAGTGGGTTTCATCTAGTTACTGTGGCAATGACAGGTCATGCAGAGGAAGTGGGTTCAACTACCGTAGCACACAGCAGTTTGAAATGCGTTGTCTTAATGCAGTAAAAGAGAGCAGGAGCGAGAACATGGGATTGTATCGATATGATCAAATGGTTGGTTGCTTGCCTGATGGTTCAATGCACTGATACGGTTCTTCGTTAGGGTAATCACGGTACTCCTCGGAGGCAGAACCTGCCGCAAAGAACACCGATACACAACTATCACCAAACAATGTGCAACAATATGATGCATGCATGAAACATGGCAATATGAGTGTGTTGGGCTAATGCAACTAAGACCAGAAGGGTTTGAACCAATTTGAATCAAAGATTCAAATTTCAAACTCATACATGGCCCTTTAAAGTGTTTTTCCTTGTTCTGCATTAAACATCAAGTTAACTTGTTTAATCATGCATGGAAATAGTATAGATGGATAGATTGGATTTTTCTGATCATTTTTCATATATAACTTGTCTGATTTGGAGTTACAGATTAAAAGTTATGAATTTTTGAAGTTTAAACTATATTCTGGAATTTCCTATATTAGATTAAATCCAGAAAATCAATTACTGCGTCAGCCTGACGTCAGTGTGACATCAGCAGGTCAACGGGACACGTCCGGGTCAAACCTGACAGTGCGTTCCGCGTGTCAGTGTGATTAATTAAACTAAGTTTAATTTAAACTAATCCTAATTAGTTAACAGGGCTGGGCCCACCTGTCATTGACTCAGGAGAGTCAACCAGGGCCCACCCGTGGTCAAACCCGGGTCGGCTGCACCGGCGTTTAGCCGCCGGCGAGCCCGACGCGGCGGCGGAAGTGGTTTTGGCCGTTTCGGCAACCAAACGAGCCGCGGAGGCCACCGGAGAGGAGCTGAGGACGAACCGCAGCTCTTGGTGGAGTCCGTTGGGGTCGGGGTGGCCGGAGTTGGCGCCGGCGACGACTTTGGCGGCCACCGGGGTTCGGCCAAAGTCGAACTTGATGCAAGAGGGGTCGGTGAGGTGCAGGGAGTAGCTAGTTAGGTGCTACGTGACGCGGTGAGCATGATGGACACCGTGGAGTGGCCGGAGGGTGACCGGGAGCACGTCGGCGACGAGCTCCGCGGCGGTGGGTGCGGTTGAGCTCCGGGAGGTCGCTACATGGCTCGGGAGCAATAAAGAAGGGAGGGGAAGATGGCTAAGCTCACGGGGAGTTCGACGAAGCCCTTGGTGCGGCCGGGGACGGACCGGAGCGACGACGGCGTTGAAGGGGATCTCCGGCGACGGCAGTTCGGTCAAGGTCGATGCGGTGGGCTCGGGCCTTGCGAGCGCTCGGGGCTCGGCTTGCTCGAAGGTGAGGAGGATAGCGGAGCTCCTGGACACGGCGGCATGGCGTGGGGTCGACGGAGGGCGTGGCTACGGCGAGGGGGTGGCGGCGATGGCATCGGCCATGGCGGGGGAGCGCGAGAGAGAGGGGTTGGGGGAGAATGGAGGTGTCCTGCGGGTTCACGGCGCTGCGTGGAGCTCATCCATCCAGCCCCGAGGCGAGGAGGTGGAGCAGGGCGGCAGCCAGCTGCGTGGCGCGCGCTGCGGTCGCCATCGGGCACCTGCCTGCCTGCCTGGCCGGCAAGCAGCTCGCTGGAGCGGCGCTGGGCTGGGCCGGCAGGTGGGCCGGGTGCTGGGCGCCAGGTAAGGTTTTTCTATTTTTTTCTGTTTTCTGTTTTTTAATACTTCTGCAACTTTGTTGAATTAATAAAAATACTTAGGCAACTCCTAAAATCACCAAATTACTCCTGTTCCATAGTTGGATTATTTCCAACATGAAACATTTTAGTTTGGAGATATTTGAGCATCTGAATATTTTATATAATTTTAAATGCCCAAATTCAAATATCTATGATTTAATTCAAAGACCCTAAGATGACCTAGGAAAATGTGCATCACTTTTGGCAGAGGTTCTGAACCAAGACAAAAATGATGGGCATTTTAGAAGGGCATTTCAGGTTCATTGAAAAAGTTTTTAGTAAACCCTAGATGGTTTTAGAGGGGGCTGGGGGTTCTGTCATCCCCATTTCAGGTTTCTGAGGCAAGAATAAACATGATGCAACACTCTAATGCATGAACTAGCTAGGGTGTGACAACTCACCCCCACTCAAAAGAATCTCGTCCCGAGATTTGGGTTCCTCCGGAAAGAGGGCGGGGTACTCGAGTCGAAGACGATCCTCCCTTTCCCAAGTTGCTTCATCCTCAGAATGGTTCGACCATTGAACTTTGAGAAACTTGATATTATGACGTCGAGTGGTACGCTCGGCCTGATCGAGGATACGAATGGGGTACTCTCGATATGTGAGATTATCTTGGAGATCAAGCGTTTCGTGGTCCACTCCACGGATAGGATCCGAGAAGCAACGCCTGAGTTGAGAAACGTGGAAGACATCGTGGACTCTGGAGAGGTGCGGAGGTAGTTCCAACTGGTAGGCAACTTCTCCTCGTTTAGCGAGGATACGAAAAGGTCCAATGTAACGAGGAGCCAATTTGCCTTTGATACCGAAACGATGGGTTCCCTTTAGAGGAGTAACCCGAAGGTAAGCCTTCTCGTCAACCTCGAAAGTCATAGCCTTATGTTTTCGGTCATATTGACTCTTCTGACGAGATTGGGCTGTTTTCAACTTTTCATGAACGATGCGAACTTGCTCTTCTGCTTCCTGAATCATATCCGAGCCAAAGAATTGTCTTTCCCCGGTTTCTGACCAGTTAAGGGGTGTTCGACACCGTCGTCCATAGAGAACTTCAAAAGGGGCTTTACCCAAGCTAGATTGATAGCTGTTGTTGTAAGCAAATTCGGCAAATGGAAGGCATTTCTCCCACTCCATTCCGAATGAGATAACAGAGGCTCGAAGCATGTCTTCTAGAATCTGGTTGACGCGTGCCACTTGACCACTCGACTGAGGGTGGAAAGCGGTGCTAAAAGAAAGGCGAGTTCCCATAGCATTTTGGAAACTTTCCCAAAATCGAGAGGTGAAAAGACTTCCTCGATCCGAGTTAATTTCCAAAGGAACACCATGGAGAGACACGATTCGGGAGATGTATAAGTCTGCCAACTGACTAGCGGTTATACTCTCACGAACAGGTAAGAAATGGGCTACCTTGGAAAGACGATCGACCACGACGAAGATAGCATTATTCCCTTTCTTGGTCCTGGGAAAACCGGTAATGAAATCCATACCAATTTTATCCCATTTCCATTCAGTAATGGCTAGGGGTTGAAGGGTGCCAGCAGGCCGTTGATGCTCCGCTTTTACACGACGGCAGACGTTGCAATTAGCAATATACTGAGCAATTTCTCTCTTCATCCTAGTCCACCAGAACCTCTGGCGTAGGTCCTGATACATCTTAGTACTACCGGGATGAATGGTGAGAGGAGATTCATGAGCTTCCTTAAGGATCAATCGTCTCAGGTTTCGCACCTTGGGAACCACTAGTCGATTCCCGAAGTATACGACCCCTTGATCATCAATGGAGAAACAATTCGCAACTCCTTTCTTGATGTTTCTCTTGATGCGGGAAATTCCCGGATCTACCTTCTGTGCTTTGATGATCTGATCCGTAAGGGTAGGTTTCGCCACCAAGGTGGAGAGAAAACCTTGAGGAACAATGTGAAGGTTAAGCTTCTGAAATTCTTCATGGAGAAGTGGTTGACTTTGTTGTAACATCAGGTTGTTACAATAAGATTTACGACTTAGCGCATCAGCCATGACGTTGGCTTTCCCTGGGGTGTAAGTTATTCCTAAGTCGAAATCTGTGATCAACTCAACCCAACGTCTTTGCCTGAGATTCAAATCCGGTTGGGTGAAGATGTACTTCAAACTTTGGTGATCAATGAATATTTCGCAATGATTACCGAGGAGGTAATGTCGCCAGGTCTTAAGTGCATAGACTACGGCTGCAAGCTCTAGAGAATGAGTAGGATAATTCTCCTCATGTGGGTGCAATTTCCGTGAAGCGTAAGCAATTACGTGTCGATCTTGCATGAGAATGCAA